>NC_133620.1:161785722-162059037 GCF_048593235.1 Sminthopsis crassicaudata
AAAACCTTGTGTTCCAAATTTTTTCTCCTTCCCCCTTATCCCTTCCTTAAGTGACAAATAATTCAATATATAGTATATATGTGCAATTCTTCTATACATATTTCTACAATTATCATGCAGCACCAGAAAAATCAGAACAAAAAGGAAAAAAATAAGAAAGAAAACAAAAAGCAAACAACAATAAAAATTGCAAGTCCAAGTGCACACACAGTCCTCTCAGGGTACAGTTGGCTCTCTCCATCTCAAATTCACTGGAACTTGCCTGAATCACCTTGCTATTGAAAAGTCATGTCCATCAGAATTGATCTTCACATAATCTTGCTGTTGTTGTGTACAATATTCTCTTGGTTCTACTTATTTTACCTCACATCAGTTCCTGGAAGTCTCCCAGGCCTTTATGAAGTTACCCTGCCAATCGTTTCTTATAGAACACTAATTCTGAAAGAATTTTTTTTTTAAATTAAACAGTTAGGATAATTTTCAGTGCTCATGGGTGGGCCTTGATCCTTATAATAAATACAACAATACTAACCACAATCAAGGCCCGGTTTTACTGTTGTACCAATTAAACAATCAAAGCTTAATTTTATTCATTTCTAATCAGGATGCAATCTGAACTCCCCATGATGCCACAGAAAATTGATCCTAGAAGATCAATAATTTTACCCCTGGAATTCACAACTCAGAGATGTCTTTAGCTCTTGTGACTCCTCCTTTTCACTTGATGGTTCTTCACAGCATTTCATCATGCTCTTGATGGGGTCCTTCTTCTTTCTTTACTTTTTAAACTACCTTTTTTTGGTGGCAAGCTTCTTTAATTAAAATGTAAGCTTCTAGAAAGATTCTCTTTGTATTTGTACTTCCAACTCTTAGCACAATGCATGGCTTATAATAAATACTTAATGAATGCTTGTGGACCAACTGATCAAAGAGACTCAATAAAGTAATAACAAAAATAATAACAAAAGTCACTTGAAGAAAAACAAAAGATAGAAATATTGGAGGAATTATAGGAAAATAGGGACATAGTACATTGTTGGTGAAGCTGTGAATTAGTACATTTCTGGAAAAAAAAAAAAAACAACTTGCAATAATGCAGGCAAAATGACTACTATGTCCCTATCCTTTAATCCATAGATTCAACTGAATAGGCATTTACCCTACAGAAGTCACTGCTAAAAAGAAAGACTCTGATATATTAACAGCAGCACTTTTTGTAGTAGAAAAGAATTGGAAGTAAAATGGAGACCCATTGTTTGGGAAATGACTAAATAGATTTTAGCATGCAATATCACTATGCTGTAAGAAATGATGAATAAAATTAATACTAAGAAACATTGACAAACTTAATTACAGGGATCTAGGTAAAATGGTGGATAAAGTATTGGACCTTCAATTAGGAAAATTTGATCCAACCCCAAACACTTACTATGTAACTTGGGCAAGACATTTAACACTAGTTTGTCTCAGTTTTCTCAGCTGTAAAATGGGGATCTCAAGGATGTTGTGAAAATCAAACAAGATAATATTTGTAAAATGTACTTAGCTCAGTGCCGGGTATATAATAATAATTGCTATAGAAATGTTATCATGGTAACGATAAAATAATTAACTGATATAAAGTGAAGTAAGTAGACCACAAAAAGCATTCTAATAATTATCATAATGATGGAAATTGGAAAGAACATCAACTACAAATGATTTAAGATGAATGCTGCAAAATTACAAAGAACAAGCATGGCCTCAAAGAAAACACATGATAAGAGTACTCTTACTACTTTGCTGAAGTATGTGGTCAAAAGGTGTAGAATATTGTATGTATTTTTAGATAGTTGGATGAATTGATTGAGTTTATTGATTTTTTTTCTCTTCTGTCACTTTTTCTTTTAAAAAAGAATCTGTTATATGGGTTAATTCTCTGGGACAGTGTGTTCCAGTCTTTTGGGAACCTGTTTTTGTACTGAATGTTCTTAATATACTACATTAGTAAATACCTCTTTCTAAAACTAATTAGGACTAGCTAGTTGATAATACCTAAAAATATACCTGTCCCTTGTTAAAAACAACAACACACACACACAACATCAACACTGTGATGCACCTGTATGTACTTGTAAATAAGAGTGTTATTTCATGTCTATTAGGATATTCAGTGGAGATTTTTCAAGGACCCTGGGCAAGTACTTAAGGTCTTCTAAATGTTACTCTGACACAAGGAATCTTCAGGGCTTTCAAACAAAATAATTTGTGTATAAGTTCAGCTCTCCCAATTGCCTCAAAACAGCTAGAAATAAGCTGATTAAACTTAAAAAACAGTAAAGAGAAGGGAAACAAAAGAAACCCCCACAGAACAAAATGTACAGACAATAAGGAAATCAACCAGCAAAGAAAACAATGAGTAAGCACTACGGGCTAAGGGAATGCCATCGGGAAAATTCCAGACAAAAATAATAATTCTGTAATTCTACAAGACCACAAAAGAAAATGAATGTCCTTAAGAGCCCCAAGAGTGTTAAGAGGACTAATACAAAATTGAAGGTGACAGTAAGGAATGAAATTAAAATTGTAGTCAAAATCTAACTGCTTCCAAGTCTTTAAAGCCTATTTCAGATTCAATCTATTCAATTTAATGCCAACAATCCCATGATCCCCCTGAGTTTTCTCTTTCCTAGTGGTTATTAATTTATTTGATTTACTATTTTGTGCCAAAAGAACATTTTACTTAAAATAGAAAGTGTTATAATATCAAGAATAGCCAAACAACAAATATCATAAAACATAACTATCACTTTCACATCAACCCCAAATTTGCTCAAATATGCCCAGCCTAGATCAATTTTCTGCAACAGGAGAGGAATCCAGGCTATGATCTCTGTCTCTCAACATTTCTGTGACAGAGAGTATCCAATCTGTAATGGCATGAACTAAAGGATATTTTTGCAATTCTTGGCACTCACTGTCACTCACAGAATGCTTCAGCTGGTGGATCATGGGGAACCTTAACAGCTTCATGTCAACTCTGTGTGATTACTTATTTCCAGATCATTCATGCTTGGTCTAAATTCACCTATCCGCTGAAGATAAATAACTTTTTATTGGCAAGAAGATAAGAATAGGAAAGATGTCTTGGAATAGCCATTTGTTCCCCTCCTTCCTGTTCTCCCTGAGTCCTTTTATTTTCTCCTTTTCTTCTATTCAGAAAAAAAGGAAGGAAACAGAGAAACACTTACCCTGTGCAAAGCACTTTATAAATATTATGTCATTTGATCATCACAATTATTGAGAGGTATGTACTATTATCATCCATATTTTATAGTTGAGGAAACTCAGACAGATAGAAGGTAAGTGACTTACCTAGAGCTCCATAGTTAGTAGTGTCTGAGATAAGATTTGAACTCAGGTCTTCCTCATTATATTTGCAGGACAGCTATACTCAGTCAAATACAAAATATGGCAAATCAGACAGGAAAAGATTCATGAAATTACCAAGGAACTCCAATCAAAATTGCTAGGCATTTTTCATCATTATTGAGAAATGAAAAGGAAAATTGGAATATGACTGATCAAAAAGCAGAGAAAAACAGCTTGAATCCAAGAAGAGTTGATGAGGTAAAAACCTAATGATGAGGTATATACCTCAATAAGATTAAGATTAATTGAGGTCTAGTGGCAGGACTGGGATACAAGGAGTCACATGGAGCTCCCCTGCAACCCCTTTGGATTTGGCACAAGGATACAAAGTTAAATCAGGTCTAGTGGCGGCGAGAGTCCCCTGTAAATGAATTTACAGGCCCGAAAACCTAGATTGATTAAAAAAAAAAAAAAAAAAAAAGTTTATTGTAGGGTTTGGAAGCAAGGTTAAAATCTGGTTAGTAAAAGGCATTAGATAGAGGAAGATATACACTGAAAGCAGCGGGACAGAGAGTCTCTGATGCAAAGCATCTTTGCTGGCATCTTTCAACTCTCTGGCCAGGGATGACTCTACTTTGTCTGTTTTTTATCTGCTGAAAGGGTATGGGTGGAGCTCAGGTTGATTCCTGAAGGCCAGATTCTTGGTGGGCTTTTCAGATAAGGAAGAAACTGTTTTGGGGAAACCTGAGCTAATAGTTGGGGGTTAAGAAAATCCAAGTCATCTGAGATCCGGTGGGGGTACAGTCCAAACTGGCTTGACAAGATCTTGTAATCAAAGGTCAGTCCCAAAGGAAATTGTAGATCATATAAGGAATCTTAAAGGGGGTTACGCCCGCATCAGAGTTATCTAGCAAATTGAGCATATTTCTACAAGAGAATTTTTGGCAGATTTATTTCCAAACATCTGTATTAAGAATACTACAGTTCAACTCACTTCCAGTTGATCAGTGATGGACAGAAACAACTACACCCAGAGAAGGAACACTGGGAAGTGAATGTAAATTGTTAGCACTACTGTCTATCTACCCAGGTTACTTATACCTTTGGAATCTAATACTTAATGTGCAACAAGAAAATGGTATTTACACACATATATTGTATCTAGGTTTTATTGTAACACAAGTAAAATATATGGGATTACCTGTCATCGGGGGGAGGGAGTGAAGGGAGGGGAGGGATAATTTGGAAAAATGAATACAAGGGATAATATTATAAAAAAAATTACTCATGCATATATATTGTGGGAAAAAATTCTAAATAAAATTTTAAAAAAAGATAAAATATATATATATATATATATATATATATATATATATATATATAAAGAATACTACAGTTAAGTAGAGAATCTTAAAAGCAGAGATAAAAGAAAGATAAAGAAATTTCAAAATAGGTGATATCCCAGTGCTATTTTAAAAGAGAGAAAATGTAATGTTATTCCTTTGTAGTACCATTATATCTCAAGCTCATTGAGAAATAAAGTCCAGTTCTGGGCTTGGATATTTATTTATTTATTTATTTTTTTAAAGTAAAGCTTTTTGTTTTCAAAACATATGACCAGATAATTTTCAACATTCATCCATGCAAAGCTTGGATATTTGGATGTTTGGGCTTGGATATTTAAACAAAAAAAAAAAAAATGGAGGACTAAAATAGAGGGGAGAATTCAGTATTTTTTTCCCCTGAGGCAATTGGGGTTAAGTGACTTGCCCAGGGTCACACAGCTAGGAAGTATTAAGTGTCTGAGACAAATTTGAACTCAGGTTCTCCTGACTTCAAAGCTGCTGCTCTATACACTGCACCACCTAGTTTCCCCTGAATTCAGTATTTTTATAACTGATGAAAGTCACTGATTTGGAAGGGTAGAATATAAGGAATATCATGAACCTTATCCTTATCTGAGTTAAGCAGGAGGGGGTTAAAATGATTATAGTGATAGAAGTACAATAAAATAAAGAGGGGAATATTTGGGGCTGGGGCAAATAGGATAAGAGGAATTTGAGATGGAAGGTGAGGTAGGGTGAATGATTACTTAAAACAATATAAAATTTAACTCATTACAAAGGAGTGGCCCTATACCTAAGTTGGTTTTGTTTTGTTTTGTTTTGTTTTTTTGGAATTAGGTTAAGAAGGAGGGAAAGGAAAGGGAAGAGACTGAGATCAGATCATTCCAAATAATAAAAACAACAGATAACTAATATTGATTTTAAAAAGGAGGGGAAAAAAGAAGGAAAAAGAAATACCAGCGAGCAGTCAAGATGGTGAAATAGGTAGTAGTATAGTTGAAAACACCCTAAATTACTCTGAAAGATCTAGAAAAATATATGATCCAAATCTTAAGTAGAAAATCCAAGGAAAATGTCATCCTAAGTCATTTTTCTATAAAAGGACAACATAAGGAGACAGAGGAACACAGGTCTGTAGATATTGGAGACAGTCTAGCCACATAGACTTTCCAATATGAGGAAAAAATGTGTACTAGGGCAATAAGAGATCCTAATTCCAACTGTGGCTGTCCAACTGGCAGCTATCATTTTTTGTTTTTTACCCTAAAGCTGAGTGACAGTGAAACATGAAAAGGGGACCTGAAAACTTAGGTGTGGCTGACACTGATCACTGGCTGGAGTTTGTATTCTTGACAAGGAGCAGGAAGAGACAGCAGCATGTGATTCTGACTCTTGTAACAGGATCTCAGATCCATCTTTCAGTTTTGTCTGAAGCCTGAAAGTGAATACAAGAACAGATTGCTCAGATCAAGAGGAAGTTGCAATTCTGTTATTTTGAACCTATGTAATGAGCCTCCCACCAAACAAATGAAAGCTAAGACTGGCTGTAATAGTCAATTGCAATTCCAACCAAAGGCAAGTCCACATTTCTGTGACCTAGACAAAAACCTGAGTCAGGAGATGTACATTTATCTTATATTTTCTAATATCTGGAGCATTCAAGTCGAGCCTATGGCTATCCCTATTTGTTACTTCATACTCCTGTCATATGACCAGTCAATCTTCTCTTCCTGGGTTTTTTAGTGTTACTGGTTATCTATTTCAACTATCTCACATTCACTATGTCCCTTTACATTGCTGTCTGCTAGATACCCATCATTATTTATTTTTGTTGTCATCTAATAGCATTGATAAAATGTCAGTATTCAAAGATGGGCCTTTGCTTTCATAAGATGTTTGAGATCAGTAAAAAAAAAAAAGTTTTTCAATTCCCCAAAACAATATAATCTGTTTTCTTATTTTTTGAGTTCAGCTCATTATCCATCTGTATTATCTGTTACAATTATATATACTGTTGAAAAGTATATATATGGTCTCCATGAACAATGGGCATGTTTACTTTTGTCCCCCCAGTGAACAAGTCAAATGCTTTTGATTAAGACTTCTGCCAGAACCATTCAAACTTAATGTAATCAATAGTCATCTGAAAACAAGATTATTTAGGGAATCTTATCATCCATAGGGAATCTTTCTTTGGCCTCTATACATTGTGGTGAACCTAGTTTATTAAATTGCTGAATACTTTTGAAGACCACATATTTCCCTGTTCTATGTCTTGATTTATGTTTGACTTGACTTGTATGAATTGACATATGTATTGATATGGTATAGCTTCTAGGGAAATATAGTGGTGGTCCTGACCTTGGGGGACTTCTGTTCTAAGAATAAGTCAATAATACTAAAGCTTCTGGCTTTGGACTCTGCTTCAGGAACTTTCTACACTCCCAATCTAAGAACAACAATCTGTCTGATTCTGACTAGACCACTTCTCAATTCACTGCCAACTGTCAGATATATTCTGGCCTCAATCATCCCACAGAGCAAACTCCTGAGACAACAGTGATAATATTTTCAGTGATAACCAAAATCTGGAGACCAGTCCTGAGCCATAGAATTAGCATGTCAATGATTGAAAGCTGGATAAATGTATCCCCTTGCTTCTGTTTCTCTGCTGAATTCTCTCAGAATTTCAACCTGCTTTGTAATGGCATTTCTATTACAATAAACTTTGCCCCTTAGCTAAGGAGATGGGTTCATGCGAAGGTCTGGTCTAGCTCCTCTTGTCAGGATAAGCAAAAGTCCTTGCCCCACGTTGGGCGCCAAAAGTAGTGAGCTGTCGTCTCTAGAAGCTGCCGGATCACTCTCTGGGAAGAGATCTGCTGTGTCTTCTACTCAAATCTCTCCGACAGATTCTTCTTCCTGTATCAAACCGTTGTCTCCAGGCAGTTGCTGTTAACTCTTGTCCAGAGAAGTGACTTCCCTTCCTGCAGGGAGCCCCGTCAAGCCTGATGCAATGCAGAGTCTTTTTTCTATCTCTGGGAGTCCTCTCTTTTATTCTCCCAGAGAATGGGCGTGGGATAATGCAAGGGCTTCTGGGAAGAACCACTTCAGCCAATGGGCTTGCTCCTTCTATCAAGTCAACCTGAGTTCTCACCTTGTAATTGTCCAACCTGAATTCTCACCTTGTCACTATCCAGACAACCTCAGTTCTCACCTAGTAATCCTAACATCTCCCCCTTTCTTTTGATTTAGAACATAGGACAGTCATGATCTTGAAACATAAATCCATCAATATGGGAAGTATTACACATAATTACATAAATTACATAAGCACATAGTAACATAGTAACATAATACATGCTAGAAGTATATGACAAATAACATAATCAAATAATCATAAATTGAAAATTTATAAATGTCCATAAGTCCATTGTCCATTAGTCTCATCTTGTGTGAGGAAGTCCAATGATTCCTGCTGGTTTTAAAGTTCTTTAACAGTCTTTTTATTAGCCATGCTCTTTCAGTGTAAGATGTTTCTTAGATCTTCTCCTTTATTTTGAGGTCTTTCTCTTTTTCTGTCTCTCTCTGATGGACAAGGCGAATACGACTCGTTGACACCCATCTGATTCCTTCTCCTGCTGAAGAAATACAAGCAAACCCTCTCTCCCAGGCAGTTAACCTATCTAATTACATTGTATTTACCACTTTCTAAATCTCTTCTCATCATCTGGCAATTACATTGGAGTTGTTTGCACTGGACACAGCCCTGTTGGTTTAAAAGGCCTGTATTCTCCCCAAGTGTAATCCATTTTTGCAATCTGATTGCCTTTTGGCTCACTTATCAGGTAATCCCATTCTGCCATGTGATTGCTTTTCTGCTGGTTGATCAAATCAGAGTCCTGACCTTCTAAAGACTCTTTGGGTATAACATCAGCTGCCATCATGCCCCAAGTCTTTTTTGCCTGGGGCCCAGGTCCAGGGCCCCTCATCCCATTTCCCTGAATTAATCTACACTCTGATGCCCAATGGAGTCCTCTGTTGCATTTTGGACATAGGGTTTTAGGTCTTCTCTCACTCTGTCTTCTCACTGTATCTCCATATCTACACTGAGCTCTTAGATGCCCAATTTTTCCACATTGAAAACATCGCTGAGTTTCTCTAGAAGACCCTTGCCAGGAGGGACCCTGTCTTTCCACATTCATCATTGTCCGGGTGTAAAAAGCATTTGTTCCCACTGGAGCACAGCGTCTTATGATCTCCTCTAAAGGAGCATCTTTGTCTAATCCCCATATAATTCTTTTGCAAATCTCATTGGCATTTTCCTTAGCCAGATGTCTGGTCATTATTTCTGTAGCTGAATTTTCTCCAATAGTTCTTTTGACAGCAGTTTGCAAACGTCCCACAAAATCTGCAAAAGGTTCATTGGGACCTTGCTGTATTTTAGTGAAAGCCTCTCCACAATCTTTCTGTCCAGGAAGGACACCCCAAGCTTTTATTGCAGCCTTAGCAATTTGTTCATATATTGTCATGGTATAATAAATCTGTTCCGAATTCTCTCCATACTGACCTTCACCAGCTAAGTGCTCAAAAGTGAATTGTGTGTTAACTCCTATTTCCAAATTGCATCTGACTTGAATTTTACATAATTCATGAAATTCCGCAAGCATAATAAATTTTCTCCAGGTTCCAGACATGTCCTTGCTATGGATTTCCAATCATTCGGGGTTAGGACTTCATAAAACAAACCATCTAGTAACATTTTGACATAAGCTGATGTAGCCCCATAAAGGGTACAACCTTTTTTCAAATCCTTAATTTTATTCAAATCTAAAGGTGCATATCTTCTCCTTTTTTTACCTACAGAGTCAGTATTTTCAATCACAGGATATGCATGTATAAAATCACTTATATCCTGTCCTTCTCTCTTAGCTTTAACCAATGCTTTTTCTAATCTTGTCATAGGCTTAGGCTGCTTCACAGGCAATTCTGTTTGTGTTTCTGCTTCTTCCCCTCCTTCTTCCTCCACCTCTGAAGGTGGGGTTGATGTGGGCCTGTCAATAATCTGTTCTCTAGGCAGAGTTGAAGCTTCTTCAAGAGAATCATACCATAATTCCTCATTTAAATCTTCTTGCTCTAGGGCAAGATCTTGATCTTTCCTTTTTTTCTCACACTTCCTCCTCTGTTCATTTTTAAAACTTTTCCTTCTCCTACAACTTGCTTGATAGTTTAAGGCTAATTGAACTATGTTGTAGATATAAAATACTTCTGCAGAAATTGAACGAGGCCCATTTTTTGCTTGAAATTCTTTCATTTCATATCCCACTAGCTTCCATTTATCTACATCTATCTTTTCTTCCTCTAAGAACCAAGGCGATGTGCGTCTTAATGCAGCCAAGAGTTTAGCAATCTGTACCCAGGTTACAAGTAAACTCTGCTCCTCAATTATCTTGATTATACTCTCTATAGTACCACTCCTGAATGGGGGTGGAGCTGAGGTTGCTTCTGGGGCTGGGGTTGAGTCGGCTGAGGTCCAGGGATTGAATTTAGCTAACATCTGCCCCATTTCAGCTATAAGAGATTCCTGGTTTAGCCCTTAACAAGTTAAGTTCCTTATTTATCTATTAGCACGCTCACTTAATCTTTAACAAAGTTTCCTCGTTACTCATGGTTCTGGGTCAGAGAGACTGAGATCTAGATCGGAAGCTTTTCCACTGGAATCAGGACTGTGTCTGTCCCTGTTCGGGCACCAAATTGCGAAGGTCTGGTCTAGCTCCTCTTGTCAGGATAAGCAAAAGTCCTTGCCCCACGTTGGGCGCCAAAAGTAGCGAGCTGTCGTCTCTAGAAGCTGCCGGATCACTCTCTGGGAAGAGATCTGCTGTGTCTTCTACTCAAATCTCTCCGACAGATTCTTCTTCCTGTATCAAACCGTTGTCTCCAGGCAGTTGCTGTTAACTCTTGTCCAGAGAAGTGACTTCCCTTCCTGCAGGGAGCCCCGTCAAGCCTGATGCAATGCAGAGTCTTTTTTCTATCTCTGGGAGTCCTCTCTTTTATTCTCCCAGAGAATGGGCGTGGGATAATGCAAGGGCTTCTGGGAAGAACCACTTCAGCCAATGGGCTTGCTCCTTCTATCAAGTCAACCTGAGTTCTCACCTTGTAATTGTCCAACCTGAATTCTCACCTTGTCACTATCCAGACAACCTCAGTTCTCACCTAGTAATCCTAACAGGTTCAAACCTGTAAATTCTTTTGAGATAGCTCTTAACACCTGTCTCAAACTTTTGAGACCCCTTTCCCAAGCTCAATAGTAAGACTTGACATGTGTATGACTATGACTTGACTTATGTCACTGAACAGGGCATTTCTGTTTTTGCATCTTCTAAAGAATGCTGAATGATCTTGATGTGGTGATTGGAGACATCTTCCTGAATTAGAGACTGTAGCACCAAATCAAATGCTTTTTTGAATTAAAAAAAAAATAAACACAAGGGGTAAGGAGGGTCTTGAGTTCTCTATATCTTTCAGTTAATTATGCAGTGATAAAAATAGTTACTTTTCATATGTGTCCAATTCTTCATTACCCAATTTGAGATTTTCTTGATAGAGATACTGGAATGGTTTGTCATTTTTTTCTCCAATTCATTTCATAGAAGAGAAACTGAGGTAAACAGGGTTAAGTGGCTTGCCCAGGTTACATATCTAGGAAGTCTCTGTGGCCAGATTTGAATCCAGGAAGACTCATCTTCCTGATTCCACTGTGCCACCTAGCTACCCTCTAAAGATGTGCAGTCCATTTTTACTTTTGAAAGGCTACTTGTTTTTTTGCTAATATCTTCACTGAGTGTGCCCCCCAATTTGTTTAATACAGCTCTCATAAAAATTTTGTATGGTTGAGTAAGAAAGTATGTAACAACAGCTAACATTAATATAGAACAATCTTCAACATTTATAGATTTATCTTTGGTGATTTCAAAAAATATTTTTTGCATATTACAAATTTTATTTTGAATAGTGATTTTTATGGATTATTTCATGCTTACTGTGTTAGAAAAAGTGAATTTTATTAGACTTGATGTTTTCGTGATTTAAAAAAATATATACAAAAAAAGTGTATTTTCAGCAATTTCCAGTGAAAGATTACAATTTTTGGTGGTTGGAAACCTAAGCATTCCAGTGATTTTATTAGTAATCTTATTTTCACTTTCATGTTGGCAACTGTGTATATTCTTAGTTATGCACAGCAGAGGAAACAATGAGCAGTGAGATGCATTAAAGTTTGTGGAGCTGCTGGTATCCTACAAAGTTTTTCACTGGTCTTGTTCACCCCACTGTTGTAAAGAGCTCTCTGAGCATTCATTACATAATTTTTTTGCCTTTAAAATTCAAATATTGTGTTGCAATTATGTTCTAATGTATAGTGAAAATCCTTTAGATTCTAAGTCAAATGTATAAAGTTAATAATATAGCTTAGTTAGAAAATAAAGGTGTTAGCTACTAACTTCATGCTAGAATGTCTAACTGTTAGCCATGAGTTTAGTATTAACCAATTGGTGCATTATCACATCTGCAAAAAGAGAAAAGTATTTATGGTATTGTAAATGATATGTGTTATGCAAAGTGAATACTGTGTAAAATCAATGTTTTGATCTTTTTTAATTGAGTTAGTACAAAAAAAATCACAAAATTCTAAGAAATTATTAGCAGGAAAAATGTTTTGCATGTTACCAAGGAGCAAGGAGCAAGGATTACAGTCATGCCCCATTACTTCTGGAAAATATACTTTTTAAGGGAGTTTACTGGGTATTGAAAAGTATTGTTATGATGGATTGATGAAGAGTAATCAAAACAAGGAAAACAATTTATACTATAACTTTATAGTTATAGTATATAACATTACAAAGAAGGACATAGACTATAACTTTATAGTTATAGTATATAACATTACAAAGGACAATTTTGAAAAAAATTAAGAATCCTGAAAAATGTGATGATCAATCATGATTACAGAGTCAATGTCTTATAAAAAATGCTCCCTACTTCTTGACAGAGGTATATGCAAGGATATGGAAATATGCAGAATGAGAAACATTTTTGGCTTTGTCAGTGTGGATAATTGGTTTGTTTACTATGTTTATTTGTTTCAAAATTTTTTACTTCTTTCCTTCTCAACTCTTTCTCTAGTTTTCTTGGAGGAAAAAAATGCCTGTTACAAAAGAATAAAGTTTTATTTAAAATAATTAGGCACACTATAAAGAACCTCATACTATAGGAAAAGAATGTTCAGTAATCTATACAATACAACTATATTGAACTGTATATTTTAAAATGCTGAATTTCAGATACTAAAACAAAGACTGAATTTTATACTGTAACATTAAACTTTGAAATTATCATCCAAGGCTTCTTAGAGGCATTCGAACAATAAAGACAATACCAACAGGAGCTTTGCAGGCTAATGGATATTCAAGAGAAACTAGAGAGCAGGGTGCACTTATATATGATTATATATGGGAAGAAAAGCATGGATAAGCCCAAAGAATTACTATGGCAAATTAGGATAACATTTAGTCTACTTGCCCTGCACTAAACTGTTATAGCCTTAGCCCTCACTAAGATTAGCATCTTTCTTGGATCTTCTTGGGATTCCCGGTTTCTGGATTTTGGATTAACCAAACTGTGATTCTGACCTTTCCCTGTTCTCCCCAATTCCAAAAGAATTTATTTCTAACTTACCTCTTAACTAGGGAGGGGTTCAACCAATATCATGCAATGGACCTTACTCAGTTTTAGTGGGGCCAGTCTTCTGAACTGAGTAACCATAGTTCTGTTCTATGTCACCTGTCTCTCTCCTTCAACCTATCTCCCTCTCTCTTTCTGTGTTGTCTCTCTCCTTGTCTCTCTGTGTCTGTCACTCTATCTCTGTTTCTGTCTCTCTCCACCTTTCTCACCCATATTAGAAGTGCAGTGGCTACTCACAGGTATAATACCTGCACTGATCAGCAATATAAATGTCTTGTTCTATTGCCAACATGGGTAGATCCTTCCCAAAGTTTACCATATTGATTCCAGACTTTGTAATCAATTTTAGCCTTTCTTCATCTTAAGACACAAATTAGATTTACCCTTCCTCAGTAGCAAGGATGACATTGGTATTCACCATTACAATCATGTTTTTGAATGATGTAAGGAACCTTTGTTCTGTTAGAAGTAATGTTGTTCCCTCTTTATTTTTGTAGAGGGTAGACTGGGATGTCCCTAAGATTTCTCTCAATTTTAGAATAGTACAATTCTATGTAAGATCAATATATTTTACACAAAAGGCTATGAAGTTGTTTTAATACCAACTCCTAAAAATTGAATAATTTCCTTTCTTAAATTAATATTCGCTGCAAAATACCTTGTAGTAAAGTGAGAAAAATACCTGTCTAAAAAAGGGGGAAGAAATTTCATTTGCTTAATATAAGCCAAAACTTTGCATGTGATCTCTCTGCTGTCACAATGTGAGAAAAAAAAATGATGAAAAAAATTCAATGAATAACTTTGGCAGGAAGGAGAGAGTCTCACTGCTTCAGATTATCAGGCCCAACTGGTATAAGCAAAGGCTAACAACATTCTTTTAAAGAGCTAGAATAGAGAAAAGACAAAAAACCTATTTGTATATTAAGAAAATGCGTTTCCAAAGATGTGGAAGAAATTCCTGTAAGTACAAGCTAATTTGATTTGTACCATTTCTCTCCCTAAAATACATTATAAAATCTTGGGGGGGTGGGAATTGACCATGTTTACTGTAAAGAAAGTTAGAGAAGACAAATCAGTTTATTGAAAATTAATGATTTTGTTTTTGTTTTGATATCTTTGTGTGCTTTGTTGAAGAATAGTATTTATTTCATTTGGTGTTTAAGTCCCTTTTGAATATTAAATTCATCATTTTAGAAACATTTTCTTTCTAGTAATTGAGAAAGTCACTTCTATATTCACTTATAAGCAAACAGATGCTGAATAATGGAAAAGACTTGAAAGGTCTGTTTACAGGAAAGCAGGATGCTGTGTGATACAAAACACTTTGCTTCACATTTTGTAGCATGTGCAGATATTTCTACATCTGTAGTCCATCCTCTATTCAGCAGCAGTGATTTGTTCAGATGTGACCATGTCACTTCTCTATGCAAAAAACTCCAAAGGCTTCCTATTATCTCTAGGGTCAAATACAAAATGCTACATTTTGACATTCAAAACCCTTCATAACCCTACCTCTTGAGTCTTCATACACTTTAATCCTAGTCATGTACTCTCTTCATCTAGAGACACTGGTCTCCTTGCTGTTCCAGGAACAAGACATTCCATCTTTTGGCTGCAAGCATTTTCTCTGACTGTCCCTCATGCCGGGAAGGAGTTCCCTTTCATCTCCACTTAGAATCTATCCTAACTAAAATCCCATCTTCTACAGAAAAGCTTTTTAAATTCTTAATTCTACCACTCTCATTTTAATTATCTATCTATACTGGGTACAGCTGATTTGTACACATTTGTTTGCTTATTTCCCATCTACCCCCATTAGACTAAATACTAAGTATTTACTATGCTGGAGGATATGTGTAATGAAAGCCTGAGACATTAATCCCCATCCTCTAGAAAAAGGACATTTTTATATGGTGAAGAGGAAGAGACTGAGGAAGAGTAAGTGACTAAGACATTCTGAAAGCGTTCCTGAGGGCAGGAATCATCTTTAACCTATCTTTTGTATTCCCAGTGCTCAGTACACTTACCTGGCATTTAGTAAGTGCTTTTAAAATGTTTGACTAAATACATTTTGTAACTGAATTTGGTTCATTAACCACGATATGATGAAGAGATGGACTAAAGATTGAGTGCTTATCTAGAAATGGGCATTCAAAAAGCCCTGATCAGCAAAAAGCTCTTCCTGCCTGGCTACATTCCTAGATGAGAAGCAATGATGTTAAAAAGATTTGGACCCTCCTCATTTGAAGTTCTCTATGAATAGGGGTTTCTCCTCTTGACCTCTTTGTAATTTGTTGTATCTTGCCTTTAAATAGGGGAGTACTGGAAACAACTTATGAGTGTTGAAAGGTAAGAATGGGGAGCCATCAGAAGTTTTGGTATTCTTGCTAGAGTTTTTTTGGTCAATCAGCCATCAGCAAGACCATGAAAAATTACCTGAAATTATTACTCAACTGGTGACAATCCCACTTTTGTAAATGAGGTGGGAGGGAAGAATGCTATGGAAAATTTTCTTTTAAGTCCAAGCTCTGGCTTCTCTGGGATCTAGTGGTTTAGAAAAGAACAGGACCCAGATCTTAAGGGAAATTCTATGTAATATGTTTTGTAACTTCTTTTCTCATTATATTTATTCAGTAAGTATTCTTTTAAAAAATTGACATTAATTGATTAAATGAAACTGTGACACTAATTACTGACTCTTACTAGTGAAGGAATCATACTAGAATGGGGCTTGAGCTAACAGTATCAGAGAAAAATACCTCCAATTTCTTAAGGGTATCAGGAGGAGATGTCAGCTTTTCTAGGAAAGTTCCTTGCTATATGCTCATTCATGCACCCAAAGTGCACTTGATGAGGTATAGAATGGTCTAGATTCCTGGTGGTCTAGAGGTTAGTGGCTGTAAGAGAGTTAATAAGAATCTCCTTTAAATAGGCCACAGGTTTTAGGAGTGAAAGAATTCACTCATTCCCGAGTATTATTTGCAAAATGAAAGTTTGTTAGATAGAAATCAGTTTACCCAAAATTTGACTTCTATAGTGGCAGATCTATGGAAAATGGAATTTTACACTGAGTGGACAAAGTCCTGGCAGCTGAGTGAGCCACCAAGGTCCATCTGCAAAGACTTTAGTTGATGAAAATTCATTATTTTGGATATCTTAGTGGGGGCTGGGCAGCCTAAGCAAGTCAGAATGGAGGTTGGGACAAGGGTAGATCTCCTATTAGAATTCAAAGGGATGCTTTTGACCAAGATTTGTAATTGAATCAAAGGCCCTGGGATCCTGGAAAGAGAACTTGTCTGGGGAGTATATGCCTCAGCCAGGAGGGGCTGGGAATCTGAAAGGAATCACAGATCAATAGGAAATAGTTTCTTAAAAGGACCTGGTCTTTCTGATCCTTCTTCCAAATAATGAACTGTATCTCTTCAATATAGCATGTATTGATTTACACACACACACACACACACACACACACACACACACATATATATATATATATATATATATATATATATATATATATATATATATATATATATATATATATATATATATATATATATATATATATATATATATATATATATATATATATATATATATATATATATATTTGTCTCCCAGCTCTGAGATGTGCAGACTCCTGACCCAGGTCTGAGATCAGACCTACCAACCAAGTGTTTCTAACTCTCCACTTAGTCTAAACTCTGTCCTAATGTATACAACTGCACTCTAGCTCTATCCTGGTCACCTTGATGGCATGCTTCAATGGACTGCATTCCTGAGCTTGGAATTTCTGGCTGGACACCGGAAAGTCTCCAGCTTACACAAATTCTCTAAATTCCCCAGGTCAACCTTGATGTACATTCTGGAAGCTTCCTTGTGCTACACTAATTTTTTTCCTTTCCCCTAACTTTCCTTTACTAGTGACCACAGTCTGGTTTTCTCTCTTTTGAATTTGCATTATGCTTCTCCATATCCCCACTTCAGCATTTTCTTCATACTTATCAAGCAAAGTATTTGTTAAATGCCTAGTATATTCTAGGTAGGGTGCTAGCTGAATACAAGTACAAAAGATAATGCATTTCCTACTTAGAATCATCTTACATTCTAATGTGACAAAAAGTACATATAAAATATGTATGCAGTATAAAGGTAATACAAATACAAAAATATAGTAAAATATAACACAAAGGAGTGAAAAACAAAATCGTTTGGGAGGAAAAGCACTATCAGTTGAGAACAGAAAAGGCTTTGTACAGAAAATAGTGCTGCATCTTAAGGATGGAATCACTAGAGAAGGAAATGGCAAACCACTGCAGGATCTTTGCCAAAAACCCCCCCAAAATCTCAAAACCTTTGGATAGTATTAGCTTACTCAGGTCTTTGAGTTTATAGCATGACTGAATAAGCAAGATAAAATGCATTCTAGGAAAATGAGAGATGGAGTGAGGAACAGAGAAAAACAGTTTGGTTGTGTTTGGCATGGAAAGTAATGTTCAATAAGGCTACAAAGTAATGTCCAAAGCTGGAAAGAGGTTGTGGCCAAGTTGTATAAAGAAAAGCTAAACAACAGGTTGTCTTAGAAGCAATAGGAAGCCATTGGAATTGGTTGAGTAGATGACTCATATGATTAATCCTTGCTTAAGGAAAAATATGGCATCAATTAGGAAGTTGGCATTTAGGTGAGAAGCGATGGGAGCTTGGATCAAGGTGATAATTGTGTGAGTGGAAAGAAGGGGGTGAATGTGAGAGGTTTGGTGAAGGTACAAAGAGCAAAATTTACCAACTGATTACCTATGTAGTGTGAAGGAGGGTAAACCTAAAACATTGGAAGAATTATGGTTCCTTCTATAGTAATTGTGAAGTTTAGAAGATAAGATTTAAGAAAAGAGTTCTTAATCTTTTCTTACTTTTCTTTGGAAGTTTTGTCCTTTTAGTTTTTTGTCTTCTCTTATCTGTCTCTTCTCAAAATAAATTTTTTTCCTAGATATTCATCCTTCATGACTATTTATTCTTGTGTCCTCCCAAGATTTGTTATCTTCCCTCCTCCACACTTTTTTTCCATTCCTGAACTTTCCTGTTACTATCAAGAACATCACCAATCCTTCCGTTCACCTAGGCTCTCAATTTAGATATTCCTAAATCCTTTGGCCTTTCTTTGTAATATATTAGAGGGTAAAATGAATTGTTATAAAGGCTTCCAGGATGTTCACTTTGAAATATTCAACAGACAATTTAATGGTACAGGACAGAAACACAAGGGAGACATAGGGACTCGGGCGCGGGCTCGAGCTCGACTCGCTCTGGCGCTCGCTCTCGCGCTCTCTGTGTATATATTTTACATATTTATGAGTCATCTGCATAAAGATCAAAATGAAAAAATGAAATCCACAGGTGCTGATGATGCCATACAGTGGTCCTCAAACTTTTAAAATAGGGGGCCAGTTCACTGTCCCTCAGACTGTTGGAGCGCCTCACACTGTCTCCGCCACCTTAGCCCAGTGCCGGAAGTGTGCGTTGCTAACGTGGTATATTGGTTCAATGGTTGTCTCACATATTCAATAATTCCTCTTCTGATTTTGAACTGTATTTTATTACATAAAAATCCATCAACTTCACCTAGATCTCTTAGAATTCTTAATTTTCTGCAGCTCTGTTCAAGTGCCACCTAATAAGAGGGGACTTTTATTAGATTTTCCCTCCTGTCCAGCTATTTATTACTCTTCCTCCAAAAAATTACTGCTCATTCCTCTTTCATAGATTTCGTATACATTTACAGGTACATTTTATTTTACTTTTAATGAAAGAAAGCTTCTTGAAAGCATTTTACATATATTAAGTGCTTAAAAAAATACTTGAAATGATCTATATAAATCAATACGCAATAACATTAGTTAGATTTAAGCATGAAGCAAGGAAGAACTTTCTATTATTAAAGCAGGAATTCTTGACTTGTCTGTGCACCTAAAAATACTCTGACAATTATTACAGTCAATGTGCTTATTCCTCTTATTTTAAGCATTCAAAAAGAGGAATCTGAGACAAGTTTCACGATCGCGCTATGTAGGTCAAAGACATATAAAAGGTTAACTTTAGAGCGGAATATAGGCAGTCCTTAAATATCATTGGCTGACTTCCGGCGGCTTTTGGTTGCAGGTTCCGCCTCTCAGTACGCTCTTAGCTTTCTTAGGTTTAAGTGGCGGGTGCATGCAGGCCGGCGGGCCAATCCCGGTTCTCTAGAGGCGCCCCAGCCGGCGCCGTTGCTATTGGCTGGAGCTCTAAAAAAAACCTAGGGCGGGGTGGGGCGGCCCAACCTCGGTTGCTAATAACAACGGAGGCGTCGCCGTAACTGACGTAAACGACTCGCTGCGCATTAAGTCCCGACTAAGCAATACTTCCTCTGGTCCTCCTCCCTCCCCATCCCTACCCCAATCCCTTGGATCCCCACCCCCTTCCCTCCCCTAAACCATCGGTTAAGGAGCGAGACTGGGCAGCCTTCTCCTTCCCGTCTGCCAGCTCTAAGCTCTAGTGCTTCTCCCATCAGGTAGTTAGATCGTTCAGCCAGCGTCGATTTAGGAAAAAGGACGGAAGCCCACCGCTTCCTCTGGGCTGCGCATCACCTCCTGGTGAGTCGGACGCTCTCTGGGCTTTCAGTCGCCAACTTTTCAGGCCAGCGGGCGACGCTGGTTAGCTTCTGTTTCTCGGTCCCCTCTCGTGCGTGAGTGCCTACGTACTTGCGTGTTAATTTCAGTCGCGCGCTGGCGGCACGTCCCTGCCGTAGTCAATTTCCCCCTCCCAGGCCCGCACCTCCCGGCACTGCGAGCCCCGGGGGTGGGTGTGCCTTTGCGCTGAACTGGCTAGGGCCTGTGATGGCTTCTGCTATCTATGGCCCTGTGGGCGCTAAGCGACCGGATTTACTTTGAGCAGCCTCTGTTGCTTAGCGTAAATACTCTGGCAAACAGAATGGCCTAGATCCTTTAATTCTGAAAGGATCCCAGAGGCTACCCATGCTAGGGGAGGAATGCCCTTTCCAAACATTGTCCACATTTGATCATTGTTGGCATTTTGGAGGAATTTTGTTAACACAAGTTTTGTTTTTCTCCCTCCTTTTTGGACCTATTTTCTCCTTTTTTGAATATTTTGCTATATGACTTTCTTATTTTTCTTTTGTGTGTGTGCACATTTTGTTACACAGGTTTTATACTTTTGGAGTTAAAAAGTTAGAAAATCTTGGATTTTCATTCAGAAATCATCCGTTCTCTCAGTTGTTGGAAGCATTTTTCATCAAGGGGCCTTTGAAATAGTCTTGTATCCTGCAGCCAAATCTTTTACAATGTATCTTCCTGTTATTGTATACAATTTCACTTTGCACGAATTCATATGTTTTCCCAGATTTTTCTAAAACCATTTTACTCCATTATTTCTTACAGCACCATGATATTCCATCACAAATATATACCACAATATCCCCGCCATTCTCTGGTTGATGGGCATCCCCTCAGTTTCCAATTCTTTGCTACCACAAAAAGAGCTGCTATAATTTTGTGTGTGCGCATGCGCACGCGCAAAGAGATCTCTTCCTCTTTTCTTTGCTCTCTTTGGGATAGTAACCTTCCTAATGTTGCTGGTAGCAGTATAGCTGCTTTGGGGCAGCTAAGTGGTTCATTACATTGAGTGCAGATTTGACTTTAGACAACCACTTGTGTGTGACCCTGGGCAAGTCACTTAACCACCATTTAGCTCCTCATCTTTTCAAATGGGGTCATGTAGTGTTCAGGTTTTCTGGAGGTCTTGGAGCAGCCTTTGTTTCAGTAATCATCTGGAGATTAGCCAGAGATAAAGTCCAAAAGTCTTTATTGTTTCCTTCCACAGTCTTGTCTCCTAGCCTGGGGCCTGGGCCAGCTTTCTGGTAGGAGAAGAGAAGGAGAATGGATAGCCACCCTGAGGCTCTTTATCTTCTAGTGTCTCCACTAACAATACATCAATAACTCAGTTTTTCCATATCCCCTAACATTTGTCATTTTCCTTTTCTGTATCTTCTTCTGTTGGATAGTTGTGAGGTAGCACTTCAAAGTTCTTTTAATTTGCATTTCTCTAATCAGTAGTGATTTAGAACTTTTTTTTTCAATGTGATTCTTTATAGCTTCGATGTCTTCTGAAAACTATCTGTTCTTATACTTTGACTATCAACTGGTGAATGACTCTTATTTTTATAAGTTTGATTCATTTTCCTCTATCTTTGAGAAATGAGATTTTTTTTATCAGAGAAACTTGCTGTAAAATCCTCCTAAATCCAAAGCCTCCAGTCAGCACGAAGGTAGAATCTCCAATCTCCTCCTTCCTGAATCCTGGCTCTGAATCTCCTCCAGCTTCCCTGAAGTTTTCCTGGGAAGTCTTGTCCTTGACTCAATCCAGACTGCCCCTTCCAGACTGCCTCTGACATACTCAATGTTGGCTCCTTTTATTCTCCCAGAGAATGCGCTTGTGGGTACTCTCATGGGCTTGTGGGAACTTCTTACAGACCAATGAGCAAGTTCCTTTTAAAGGTGTAAACTCCTTGAAAGGTTTGAACTAAAGGTGTGAACTAAAGGTGTGAGCTAGAGAATTGTTAAGTACCATGCTAAATTAGACAACCGAGTTAGCATCTAGTAATCCTAACAATTTCCCTTCTAATTTTGGCTGTATTAGTTTTGTTTGTAATGTAATGTAATCAAAATTATCCATTTTCTTTCCTGTAATCCTTTCTATCTCTTCTTTGGTTATAAACTCTTCCATTAGCCAGACATCTGATAGGTACACTTTTCCATGCTCCCTAATTTACTTGATATTACTCTTTATGTCTAACTTTTTTATCTATTTTGATCTTATCTTGGTATATGGTGTGAGATATTGTTCTTTGCCTCATTTTTCCCTAGCAGCTTTCCAGTTTTCCTAGCAATTTTTGCCAAACGTTGAGTTCTTACTTCAAAAATGTGGGTATTTGAGTTTATCTGGGAGAGACTTGGGCTTATTTATGGGGGAGCAGCCCATAAATAGGGAAGAATTGAAAATCAGTGAGAGAGTGAGCATATGTACCAGACCTCAAACTATATTATAAAGCAGTGGTCATCAAAGCCATTTGGTACTGACTAAGAAATAGGGGAGTGGATCAGTGGAATAGGTTAGGTGCACAAGACACAGTATCAGTGACTTTAGTAATCTAGTGTTTGATAAACCCAAAGATTCCAGCTTCTGAAAGAAGAACTCACTATTTGACAAAAATTGCTGGGAAAATTGTAAAATATTGATCAATATCTAATGCCCTATACCAAGATAAGGCCAAAATGGGTTCATGATTTAAACATAAAGGGTGGCATATAATCAGATTAGTAGAACAAAGAATAGTTTACCGATTTGTGAAGAAGGGAGAAATAACTAGTGAACATTATGAAATGCAAAATGTATAATTTTGATTGCATTAAATGAAAAGCATTTTGCATAAACAAAACCAATGTAACCAAGATTAGAAAAGAAACAAAGCTGTGAAAAAATTTTATGGCCAGTGTTTCTGATTTAGGCTTCATTTCTAAAATAGAGAACTGACTCAAATTTATAAGAATAGAAGTCATTCCCCAATTGATAAATGATCAAAGGATGTGAACAATTTCCTTCCTTCCTTCCTTCCTTCCTTCCTTCCTTCCTTCCTTCCTTCCTTCCTTCCTTCCTTCCTTCCTTCCTTCCTTCCTTCCTTCCTTCCTTCCTTCCTTCCTTCCTTCCTTTCTTCTTTCCTTCCTTCCTTCCTTTTTTTTCCTGAGGCAATTGGGGTTAAGCGACTTGCCCAGGATCACATAGCTAGGAAGTGTTTTGTCTGAGACCAAATTTGAACTCAGGTCCTTCTGACTTCAGGGCTGCTATTCTATCCATTGCACGACCTAGCTGCCCCCAGACAATTTTCAAATGAAGAAAATTACCATTTCTAGCCATATGAAAAAAAATTTCTCTAGATCACTTATTGATTAGCGAAATACCAATTAACACAAATCTGGGGTACCACTTCACATTTCTCAGATTGACTAAGATAACAGGAAAAACTAATAATAAAAGTTGCATTGTATATGAAAAAACTGGGGCACTAATGCATTGCTTGGTGGAGTTGTGAAATAGTCCAGTTATTCAGGAGAGCAATTTAGAATTATGCCCAAAGGGCTATAAAACTCTACATATTCTTTTATTTAGCAGTGTTGGGTTGGGTTTATATACTGCTTCATTTCTGTACCAAAGAGGTCATAAAAGAGGGAAAAGGACCCACATGTGCAAAAATGTTTTTAGCAGTCTTTTTTATAGTGGCAAGAAACTGGAAACTGAATGAATGCCTATCAGTTGGGGAATGGTTTAATAAGTTATGGTATATGAATGTAATGGAATATTATTGTTCTATAAGAAATGAAGCAGGCTAATTTCAGAAAAGCTTAGAAAGACTTACATGAATTGATGCTGAGTGAAATGAGCAGAAACAAGAAACATTCACAATAATAAGATTATGTGATGATCAACTATGATGCACTTGGCTCTTCTCAACAATATGTTGATTCAAGGCAGTTACAATAGACTTGGGATGAAAAATGCCATCTGCATCCAGAGAGAAGTACGGAGACTGAATGTGAATAGAAGTATAGTGTTTTCACCTTTTTTTTTTGTTTTTTTTATATTTCTCATGGGTTTTTCCCCCCTTTTGGTCTGATTTTTCTTGCACAATATTACAGATATGGAAATATATTTATATCAGACTTTGTTGTCTTGGTGAGGGGGAGTAAGGAAAGGAGGGAGGGAGAAAAATTTGAAACACAGTCCTACAAAAATGAATGTTGAAACTCTCTTTACATGTATTTGAAAAAATAAAATACTATTGAGAAAAAAAAAAGTGGGCATAAAAGAGGGGATAATTTATTATTGAAGATAGCTGCTCTGGGTTCACATGTACATGGAGAGAGAGTTTGCCTTGGCTGGGAGAAGGGCTACTTCTTGCCAATCTTACCTCTTTTTTTTTTTTTTTTTTTAAAGTACTCATACTATTTATTAATATACTCTGTATATCTTAATTCATTGCTACTATGCTTTTTGAGTTCTTCTGTCTGATTTTTTAATATTTTCATGTATTCCTATTTGCTACTCAGTTCTGTCATTATGTCTTTCTCAAGGGTTTCTCTGCTGTCCAATTTTTCTGTGGCCTTTAAGCTTACTTTTAAAAAGCATGTTAAAAATAAAAATAAATAGATTTAATAGTGCAGACATATAACACTCTTGATACATGACTTTTAGTGAATGAATTGGGTTACATTTTTTGCAGAATCCTGCTGTATTCCAGTCTTCTCTTTTCCTTAATCTCTACTTCATACAACTGCCAAAATAATCTCAAGGAGGCATGGATTTACCCATATCCTTTCCCAACTCAAAAACCTACAATAATGTTTTCACTGACCCCATAACAACATTGAAATTTTTCAGCCAGGCATTTAATGACGCTTCTATCTGACTCCCCTATTTCAAACTACTACACTTCCAGCCACACTGGACCCCAAGCTCTATTCTTCATCTCCCACCTCCTTGCTTTTCTACAAACTGATCCCTAAGCCTAGAATGTACTCTGTGTGGTAGTGAATAGAGACTTGGCCTTGGCGCCAGAAAGACCTGGGTTGGATTCTGCCTAGGATACTTCCTGGCTTTGACCTTGAACAAGGCACTTGACCTGTCAGTGTTCTGGACCACTCTCTTAAGACTATAAATTACAGAGAAGGTCCCCCCCCTATGCCCTGGTAGAGGGAGTTTCCTCACCTGAGAGTTCCCCGCCCATTGGAGACAGGTCCAGCCTCTTATTCTGTTACTATACTTATTTGTGTGTAGTAATTAACATTTTAACATTTGTGAATCTCCACATCAGTATCTCATTTGATTTCACAATAGCGTTTTTAAGAGAGTTGCTCTATAAAGATAATCATCTTTGTGTAGATGAGTGGCAGAGAGGTCCTTGCTCAGGGTCACCCATTAGCCAATGACTGGATCAGGAGTCAAAGGCAAGTCCAGTGCTTTATCCACTGTACCTTACAGCTTATTTGCTATCCAGTAGGAGGCCAACCAGTCTTTCATCATTTATTAAGTACCTATGGTGCTCTTGAAGATGGAGACTTAAATTTTTATGCCCAGCATCAAACACAGCACCCTTGTGGTGTAATAAAATTTTGTTATATTTAATTGACTTATATTAGAAAGGTCATTATTACTCTCTTCTTGGTTTTATTCCAATTACTTGAGATAATAAGATAAGTGACTTAAATCTTGATTATCTCTGATAGTATTGTATTTAAAAATACATATTATCAAACTACTTTCTGACCCTCCTACTTTTTGCTTGCTTTTCGTTTTAAATAACTTTGTTATTCTACTTTTATTTTTATAGAAGTTACAGTGGTATTCAAATACATCATTTGTAAAAATATTATGTGAGAAATTAGGAATTAATATATTACCATTTTCATAATAGAAATGTGGGGAAATTAATTTTGAGCTGATAACTGTTTCTTCATTGAATTCATTATAACTACTGAATGACAGGTATCTTTTGAAAGCATATAATTTACATTCAGGAAACCACTTACTATTGCTTTTCAAGATATGTGGGTTTTTATATCTAAATATTTTTATTCCAATCTAAACCATTTAGCTTAGTTAATTACAATAATTAATCATAATCATCCATTTCAATGGTTAGGTTAGTAACCTTTATTATATTCTGGAGTTACGAACTGCTTTTGATTTATTCCAGGAGGGTATTCATAAATTTATGATTTTTGTATGTACACTTTAACTTTTATGTATGAATCTTGTTTTTGTTTACTTTTACAGAGACTGCTGATTAATTAAAATTCTATACTGGCATTTGACATTTTCCAGAAAGACCAAATATGCCAACAGGTAAAACTTTTTTAGAATGTTTGCTTAAAATTAATTTTTTGCTCATTTTTTTAAAATTCATGTCTTTGGGGGGAGATTAGTTGAATATGGTAAATAGAATAGAATAGTCTATCTTTACTAAAATATTTTGATTTACACAATATTTAGTCTTCTTATTTTTAAAATTAGGATAAAATTAAAGAAGGGAAAAGTTGCCTTTCCCAGTATGTTACTTATATTATTTTAAAACTTTCAAAATATAATCTAGATAAATTTGATTATTTTATGTTATGAGCACTAAGCACATACAAATAAGTGATTGCACCCTTTTGGGTTTGACTCACTTCAAAGTGATTTAATTCTACAATAAACACTAGCAACTCCTGATATGTGAGAAATATTTATGAGGTGCTAATGACATTTCTCTAATTCAAAAATTAGTGATATAATCAGTGTGGGTATTCAGTACTCCATCTCACTCTTCCCTTTTCATACTGTATGATTCATGTCCTCCCATAAATCCTCATTAGAGGATCTTGGCTTGCCTTTAATTTTTTCTAATATTTCATGGATACCAGTGTAACCATTGGGAAGTGTCTCTATATCTCTGTCTCTGTCTCACTGGCTTTCTACCTTTTCTGGCCACATATATCACATATATCAATAGTTGACCTGTTATACACCACTTTTCACACATAGGTATTTGTTAGTAATATGCTTAAGAATGCTTCTACTCATTACAAATGTCTTTTCGTTGCCTTTCAGATGAGCTGTAGTTTTGGTTCTTTAATTATGTTGCTTCATCACTCAGCCATATAGCATTATCAGGAAAAACTTAGTTTAAAAGATGAGTTTTAATGTCAAGAAGCAACTTAAGAAAGTGAAAAAATTTGTGCAATTTCCCTTATGTGATCTATCTCACTGACTTTATTTTAATCGATTCTGGACTGAGCTGTTTTTCCAGTTTATTGGAATTGTTCAAGCTATGAATTCGGCACTAATCGTTTTCCACTTTTTTTTTTTCCCTATGTGAATTTCAACATACATTTCCTCTGAGTGACCATGGACTCCTTGAAGAGACCCAGTAGTTTTTCATCCTTTACTTAGTACCACAATGTCATTCAAAGGAAATATGGAAGTACACATGATTTCTGTGTGAACTCTTTTGGCAAGCACATATCATGCTATTTAATATCTTGTTGATAGTATTTGTTAGAGAATTGTATAATGAAGTTGCCTCTTTTTCCCCCATCTATCAACAAATCTTTTATGATCTGAATATAAGTCTGGTGCAGATTTCCCATTGAAATCTTTAAGATTGTGTTTTGATCTATCAAGTGAACTGCTTTTTTTATAATCAATAAATATTCCACAAACAACAAGCATTTTCTTAGTTATTGAAGATGTAATTCCCTGTAAGGAATTCTTTATTAAAACATGTTTGCTCCCATCTATTTTTGTCACTGATAGCATAGACGATTTTCTTAAAGCTTTTAGAGTATTGAGAATATAAACTTGTAGGTCAGTATTTATTGATATCATTGTAAGTTGCCTTTTTTTTTTTTTTTTCCCCCCCTGAGGCTGGGGTTAAGTGACTTGCCCAGGGTCACACAGCTAGGAAGTGTTAAGTGTCTGAGACCAGATTTGAACTCGGAACCTCCTGAATTCAAGGCTGGTGCTCTATCCACTGCACCACCTAGCTGCCCCCATAAGTTGCCTTTTTAAAAAAGTACTAGTAATCTCCAAAATATTTTTCATTCCTTTGGAATCTTCCTATTTTAGATTTTGAGATAAAATCCCCCAAATTTTCTTAAATACCATGCTAAGTTTTGCATAATTATGCATATATTTTTGTACTTAGAGAGTAAATCATTTTCTTTTATTTCTTGATAATTTACCACAGAGTGTTTTTTTTTCCTTCAGTCTAGTTTTTTACATTCATTAATTTTTTTCAATAAATATCTTTTTTTTTACATTACTCTTCTGTGTGATGCTATGGTTTGTAGTCAGACATAATTAAATGACAATAACATACACATATATATGTATGCATGTATATATGCATATATATATGTGTGTAAGTGTGTGTGTGTGTGTGTGGGTGTGTGTGTGTATGTATCTGCATAAATGTAATAGAAACCTAGTTAATCAGTGCTATTTTTTACTTTTTACTTTTTTTTTTTTGTTGAGGCATTTGGGGTTAAGTGACTTGCCTAGGGTCACAAAGTTAGGATCAGTACTATTTTCAAGCAGTGTGACATGGTAAAGAGCCTTGCCTTATTCCTTTGCCAATATTAAACCAATCAGTTGTTTTGTGTTCACTTCTGTTACTTTTTTGCCTGTGTACACATTCCTTTGGGGGACAATTAAGATGATCTGCTAATTCCATCTCTTAAGAATAGGCTGCATTTTGCTGTGATCCATACAGCAAAGCCTTTAGTGTATTCAGTGAAGTAGATATTTTTTAGGAACTCTCTTTTCTTCCCCATAATCCAGCAAATGTTGGCAATTTCTTCTCTAGGACCTCAGCTTCTTCAAAAGCAGCTTGCTCTTTGGGTTGTGTTCTTGGTTCATATATTGCTGAAATCTAGCTTGCAGAATCTCAAGCATGACTTTTTTGGTGTGTGAAATGAACATAGTTGTTTGGTAATTTGAAGATTCTTTGGTTTTGCCCTGTTTTTTTGGATTGGGATATAAACTGACCTTTTCCAATTCAGTGGCCATTGTTGCGTTTCCCAGATTTGCTTAATGGTATCATCTTTTAGGGTTTTAAATAGCTCAGCTGGAATTCTATCATCTCCACTGATAGCCGCTGATATCCACTAGCGTTAGTGTTAGCAATGCTTCTTAAGGCCCACTCGCTTTCATTTTCTAGGATGTCTGGCTCTGGATCAGTAATCACACTATCATGATTATAAAAATGTTAACATCTTTCTTGTATAGTTTTTTAAAATTTATTCTTCCCACTTCTTAATATTTTCTACTTCTGTTAATTTCTTGTCATTTCTATCTATACATACACATACACACATACCATGTATGCATGTAAATATAATAAAATATTTTGCCATTGGAGAGTTTAGTTTCAAATTTAGTATTATAATGTAGTCAGATATCTATTGTTGGAAGAGATTTATTTGGTTAGCTGACAGTAACTTTTATAATATTTCCTAGTGGAAAGTGAAGCAAAGGCAAAAACCAAAGTCCGTTTTGAAGAATTCTTTAGGAGTCATGCTAATTTAGTAGCTGATAAAAAGAAACCCAAGAAGAAAGTTGTTAAATCTGAAGAAAACATTTTGGTAAGTTTATATCTTATTGATGATGAAAATTGCTTTTTAAAAATGATTTTTATTTTGCAGCTATAAGGAATTTTGAAAGTTTTATTATGATAACTAATGTGTCATGACCAAAGATCTATAATGTAAGGCAATAAGAAGCAATAAGAATTGTTACCCTGAGTCCCACATGTGGTTGAATCATCTCAGTTGCTGTGGTCCCTGAGATGAATTGTGAAAAGCCAAGGGAATTTTTCTTGCTAGCATTATCAAAGATTTAAGAATATTTTCCCAGACTTCATTGTATAAGCTTTTAGTTTTTAGCACAGTATTGGTGGATTATTCTCTCTCCCACTGCCTCTCTCTATGTGTCTCTTTCTTCTCTCTGTCTCTCTCTCTGTCTTTGTCTCTCTCTCTGTGTATCTGTGTTTCTTTCTGTCTCTGCTTTCTCTCTGTATCTCTTTGTCTCTGTCTCTCTGTTTCTCTCTCTCTCTCTCTCTCTCTCTCTCTCTCTCTCTCTCTCTCTCTCTCTCTCTCTTTGTGTGTGTGTGTGTGTGTGTGTGTGTTTCTGTCTCTGTTTCTCTTTGTCTCACTCGCTCTCTTGCACTTTCTCACTCCTCCATGTGTCTCTCTTGCTCTGTCTCTGTGAGTCTCTCTTTTTCTCTCTGTGTCTCTCTGTGTGTCTCTCTCTTTCTCTGTCTCTCTCTTGCTCTCTCTCGCTCTTTCTCTGTGTCTCTCTCTGGCTCTTTATTCACTATTCCATGTTGTCTTTGTATTATTCCATCTTTAAAACTGCAATCTCTGCATTAGAAAAATTATAGCATTTTTTGAATTTGCCCTTAAAGGTGATTTGAAGGAATATGGTTGAAGTAAAGACATGTAACATATTCTTAGCAACACTATATGAAAGAATTTCAGGTGAAGAAAAGTTGTCAGCTTACAGATAAACAAAAATTACAGTGACAATAAATTTCTTATAACAACAGTAAACTTAAGGCCGGTTTATAATGAGCATTAGGTGAGATACAACATTTAGATAAAACATGATCCCTGCCCTAAAGTTGGTTATAGTCTAGTAGAAGAATCAATCTCAACAATCTCAACAAAAATAGCTGTAGTGTCCAATATTATATGGTGAGTACATTATAAGAGTAAAAGAATAAAAGGCTTTGTTAGATCTGAGGAAGAATATTATCAACTGGAATGATAATCAGAGGGTTTTTTAAAGTAGCACAGCTACTTTGAATTGAATTTTAAAGGGTGGATAAGAATTTATACAGTGAAGAGATGCAAAGAGAAAGAGAGTGTGTGTGTTCCCAGAATCTCTATGCAAATATATACATGCAGGCATAAATGAAGAGCATTTATTAAGCAATTGTTATGTGTAGAGCACTGTGTTAAGCTGTACTGATAAAAATACAAAAGATATATATATATATATACACACACACATATATATATATACATGCATAAATGAATGAAGAGCATTTATTAAGCAATTACTATGTGCAAAGCACTGTGTTAAGCTATAATACAAATACAAATACAAAAAAAAAAGATGTTCCATATCATCAAGGAGTTGAATCCATATTTTGATTTGGAAAGTCACAGGTGAATGAACCAATAGGAAAATAGATTGATACACTTTCTATTAGGCAGTATATTGATTTGATTGATTCCAGGGTTGCAAAGGGGAATGGCACTAGTTGAGAAGTACCTTTGATGTCAGAAAAAAGTGTTGGTGATTTACTCAGTAAAACAATAGCAATTTGAAATTAGCAAATTTGCTTTAATAAATTGCTGAACATTTTTGAAGAGAGGAGTTACACTTTTTCATAAAATATCTATTCATTAAAAAAAGATCCAATATGAAGATTTACTGGAATGGAGATAGTGATCCAGGTGTGATAAGGACCTGTTTTATTTTAAGAATTGCTAATGAATTAAAGAAGAGTGAATGGGTTTGAGGGATGAAATTCCTAGGCCCTGGGAACTGATTGGATATGGAGTGGTAAGAGGGAAGGAGGAATTAAAAATAACTTTAGACTTATAAACATACCAGATTGGAGCATAGTAGCACTGTATACAGAAATAGTGAATTTGGGAGGACGAGCAGCTTTCAGAAGAAATGTTTTAATCTAATTTTGACACATGCTGAGTTTAAGATATATTGTAGTGTGTGTAGAGTCATTTGTAGGTTCAAATTTGACTTCAGAAACTTTGCATCTCTGTGACCCTGGATAAGTCATTTAATTTTGTTTAACCAGTTTCCTTACCTGGAAAAATTTCAAAATATTATCATATATATCAAAGTGCTGTTGTGAAGATCAAGTAATATATATAATGCACTTTGCCAGTGTTAATGCATTACATCAGTCTTAGCTATTCAAAATTATTATTGTTTTGTTTCCATATTTTTATGGGACTTAGCTAAAAATAGATCTGGAACAATTTGATTTTTCTGCTTTTTTATATTCTGAGTTGCAGAGATAGAGAAAAGATAAGATTTTTTATAGTTGAATAAGAGTTTTAGTATATAAGCTTACCTTCTGTAGTCTTAATTCACAACTTCTGTACTGGTCTGAGGATACACAAAATCTGTGCCGTACATCATCCTGGATGACAGCTCTTTACGGAGTTGTCCTCCATTTTATTGTGTATGTTAAGATTTTAAACTTATTAAATCCAAATTCTATTTTTTATATCACTATAGAAATGAGATGAAAAATCTAATGTATTTTTCAGAAGAACCATATAATTGATGCTATCCATGTGTATAAAGTAATCAATAGAATAGTTTCTAGAACTTGAAAACCCAACTCAGCTCTCTTTAATGAGTGATAATAAATTTAGTGCTAGACTAATGTCTCATAGGTTTAAACTATTAACCTAAAAATCCCACATTTCATATCTGTTATTAGCATCACTGTCATCTCATTCTCATATTTTTGTTAGGTTCCTATGGAAATGGGGGGAATAGATATATCTACTTTTATAAATAAGATTAAGCTTGTTTTCTGTGGGACAACTCCAGTAGAAGATAGGATGAGAGGTTTGACATATACCTTGTTCTTTTCCCTTTACATCGTGTCTATATTTTGAAAGTATTCATGTTACAGAATTTGGAAATTAAGTGCATTAGATACTGACATAATATAATATAGTTGTCCAAGTTGTGTAGGTCAATGTTTTGTATAGCAAATTGTCTTTTATTGAGGTGAAAAAGTTCTAATGGATAATTCTAGCTACTTGATTATGTCTTTTGGTGTATCTCATACTTAATTTTTGTATTCTGCAGTGATATATTTCACAGTTTGTTTCATAACAAATGTTTCATAAAATGGATCAGTCAGTAAATCTAAGCTCATTATATTTGATCACAAATAAATGGACAATGAGTATTATTTTTATAAATTTGAAACTATTCCTTTTACTTGGGAATAAAAGACCTTTGTCATAGAAACTTGCCGAAGTATTTTTTTTTCTCCAGTTAATTTTTTCCTCTAATTTTAGATGTAAAAGTATTGTTAATGCAAAAAATTTTAATTTCATGTAATCAAACTTGTCCAGTTTATTTTTGAGATAATATGGACAAACAAGAGATAAATATTTCCTATTATGAACTCTTTCCATATTCATAGTTCTGAAAGGTAATTTCTTCCTTGCGCTTTTCTTTTATGTTTTGACCATTTATAAGTTGAGTCCTGTGCTCATTTGGAGCTAATCTTGGTATATGGTGTAATGTATTCTTCTAAATTTAATCTCTGTTAGACTGCTTTCTGGTTTTCCCAGTTGTTCTAGTTATAGAACTTTTGTTATATATAAATAATAATAATATATATATAAATAACATATAATAATATATAATATAATATAATATAATATATATATATATATATATATATATAAAATAAAAGTTATATATAACTTTTGTTAGGGATAATTAATCCTTACTTTGGTAACTGGGTCTTTGGATTTATTGATACTACTAAATTGAGTAACTTGTTAAAATGGAAAGAGCACCATTTACTTTTGCATTTAAGGAAACAACTGAAAATTACATATTACATACTCCACTTGATATTTTCTTACTATTTATGTTCAAATATATTTTTAAAAGAAATTTATATGTATTCTATTTCTAGCTTGACACCTTACGGAGTAATCATGATCTTACCAAAGAAACAAGAAGTGCTGAGGCAATTATCAACAGCACTTATAATCCAGAGAGGAGCCCCCGATTCACTAAAAACAAACCAAGAGACAGAGGTTCAATAGCTGAAAAAATAAACAGTGATGATTTTGCTTTAGAACAAAACCAACAAGTAAAGCCCAATAAGAAGAAGAAGAAACCAGTGCTACAAGATCAGTCTAATAAAGAAGAAAATACAGAGGAAGTGGAAGCAGGTAGTGTTGAAAGGAAGATTAATCATTCTCCAAGAAAAATAAAAAATAAATCATCATCAGATACATCTCTTCAAAAAAGTAAAAAGACAAAAAATGCCTCAAATGAAGTGAGAGACACAATTGAATTAGATGAGGAAGAACAGCTAATAAAAGCATATGAACTCCAAGTAGCTGAAGAAGCAGCTAATGCAATTAGGAAGAAAATAAGAATGAAGCTTAAGGAACAGATGTCTCATTTAGTGTCTGATAATCAGAGCCAAGAAGAAATATTGAACAGTGAAATGGGAAAAAATAAGAAAAAGAAAAAAGTTCCAGCTATGCTTGAAAAAGAAACAAGGTATTTTACCACTGGTAAATTGTGTAGAACTCCTTGGATTTTCAAATGATTTCCCAGGCTAGTTGTTATTTCATATGTGAAAATATATTAAAATGTATTTGGAAATTGTCAGCACTATATCCATATCAACATTATTTTTAAAAAGATCAAAGAGGTATCTTTTCTGTAACAATTCCTTTGCCTTTTGGATTTTTCTATAAGATGATTTTCATGTACTGTTCAGCTTTATCCAGGATATGGCATGACATTATATAGAAGCTGACCAAGCATACTGTTATTGGCATTTTGGCATTTATCAACATTTGTAGAGTAGAACCTGCAGTTACACATTTAATACTGAATTACTGGTTTTTTTTTTTAATGACACTAGTAAATGTATCCTCAGTTATCAAAATATTCCTACCTTTTAAAAAATTAAGTTAATGATTTACTACATCTTACAATAAGCCCATTTTGACTTTCTTTTCCTGTTTGCTTTGATCTTTGCTTAATGATATGTAAATACTTAAAAATCTCTAAAAAGTTAATATAGAGGATTTTTTTTGGTAATAGAGAACTAAAATTTTTCTAGTTTTAGTGATTATATCAATTTTTGTACTTTATATATTTATTTTATTTTACAAATATATATATTCATATATATATTTTAATTTATATATTATTATATCTATATATTTACAAACAATAGGGGGAGATGTGGCTTATCATATTTACTTGCATATTTTCCCCTTTGATAAAGATAGATAAATTTTTAGATAGATATTTTCCCCTAGATAAAGATGAAACTTTATGCAATCTGCCTTAGGCAGCCAAAGCTGCCTTAACATAGTTTCATGTTATGTACATAATCTTTTTTGAGTTAAGGGCAAGCTCTCTTCAGAGTCTCAGAGAAATAAAAATGTTGTTGAGTCACCATATTTCCTTCTGGGCATATGTTGAGCATACTGAATACAGCAAAGTGCATTGAGGGGAGAGGAAGGAGCACTTTAAAGTAATGTTTTGCTCATTACTAAAGTTCAGGGGATGGCCCTCATGCCTGTAGTAGAAAACTTCTTCATAATTTCAGGTTCCCTTCTTGCTGGTAGCAAAATTCCTTTTTTTCCAAAGAATATGCAACCCAAGGAAATTAATAATGCATTGTAGTATGTAGGTAATCTTGAAATCTGTGTCACTCTACATGAGTTCTGCTAGATCTTATAAAATGGAAAGTTTTTGAGGACATGCTCAGAAATGTCGTATATATCCCTTGCCTGTGCACCAGCTTGTCATAATTCAAAAAGAACCATCACAAGATGTGGTTTTGAATTTTTGCAGCTATAAGCAACTTACTTGTTGACTAAATTAAAGAAATGTGATCTGTATAAATGGAATAAAGTTCTGATCTTGGAGAAATGATGGATTCTTAGAGCAGAAGCATAAACTTTTAACTTATCTAATCTATTTTGAATGAAAAGGAAAAAAATCTGATCTAGATGTATTTTGCAAGCTAAGAACTCAAGAAGAAACTTTATTTTTTTCCTGGCTTTTGTAAAATTTATTATTTTGAAAATATTTTTCACATGTTTCTTTAGAAGTATCTTTAGATTCTTAAATTTATAATTAAATACTAATTTTAAATTATGTGTCATTTCACATGAACTTTTGGAACTTTCTGAATTCTATCTTGTTAATCTTTGCAAGAAAGCTATTATTTTCCTCCTGTTTGTTCTTAATAATTAGTAAAAGTAATTAGGAATAACTTAAAGCTTTTATTTTTAAACTCCATATATTAAAATTCTACTTTAGCATTAATGCTTATTATATATCATTAACATTATATAGTTACACATACTATAACTACATTACTGTATTTCTTACCGATTCTATAGTTCAAAAATTCATAATTAACAATCTGTAATTGTTTGGACATTATAGAGTTTGAGATAGGCAATAAAGATCTATGAATTAGGCACTTTGATTACATAAATGAATTGACTCAGATAAGGATACATTTTAATGAGAATATAATAAAAATAATTATATTTTTAGTCAGCTCTAAACTGAAGTGCTACATGGAATTAAAAATATAAATAGTTTATACTTAATATTTCAGAGATCTGCGATTTTGTCAGTATAGTACTTCACCCACCACCAATCCTTCTATAAATTATTAATTATTGAGGATTTCTGTGTTTGAAAAAATGTATTGCCTTGTGGCCAACCTGAATATGAATCTTTCCAAACTTAGTTAGGGTGGTAGTTGGATGATAGATATCATCAGTCTCTTCCTTGAAGACTTTCCAATTTCCTGCAAAATATTAAGGTATTCCACATCAATTGTAATATGATTTGAGGCTTATCCTTCCCTAAGCCATGCATAACAAATTGTTAGATTGTATATTATTTGACAGTATTTGGATGATTACTTTTCAGTGTGGCATCCCTTGCTGAGCTGCAACATAATGTAGATGAAGAAAACATCAAAAAGAAGAAATTATCTGATGATGTACCTACTTCAGATTTTAATCAAGGGAATGAAATCAAGGCTTCAGAAGATCAAATTGTTGAGGAAAATGTGGAATGGCCAAAAGCTAAAACAAAAAAGACAAAAAAGAAAACTAAACCAGGTTTGTGATTTATATAATTAGAAACACATATGATATTTCCTTCCCCAAATCTTTTATCTTTTTAAAACAAATCAAGTCACTAAAAAATAAATTTTTAATGGACATATAGCTTAATTATACAATGGAAAGATCACTTGATTTGAAATCAAAAGACTTCAGTTTAGATCCTAGCTAGATGTCTTAGTTTTGAGTTTCAATTTATAAAGTGAAGTGAAGCTGAATTAGATGATCTCTTAAGGCCCTCTTCAGCTCATGTGACCAATGTGTTTGGTATTTATTTAGCACAACCTTTCAAATTCCACTAAGGCATTCTGGTGCACATTTATTTCTCTCTTTCTTTCTCTCTCTCTCTCTCTCTCTCTCTCTCTCTCTCTCTCTCTCTCTCTCTCTCTCTCTCTCTCTCTCTTTTTTTTTTTTCTCAATTCTGATCCCAGCTCACTAGCATTTGTGTAATATGTCAAAGATTGTCTTTCTGTTTCTTTGCTATCACATCTGTATATACACATATTGACAATTAAGCTATCTATGTTGTTCATTCACTCGTATTTCTTTATCCATTTGGTTAGACCAAACTTTTCAGTGAATCATTGATCTTATGTACAAGTCTCTGTAGTTTTCTGAGAAAATGTCTTTGGCAAGTTTGAACATTGTGAGGTCTTCACTATCTAGAGGAAATTCCTCTTCAGCTTACACTGTAATAGATCTCTTCGTACTTTGGGAAATTATCAAGTTCCTTGCACAACTTCCAGCTTCTCCCTGAATCTCTTAAAAAATTAATATGTCTTGTTTCCACATCACTTCCATTTACAGATATATCCTTATTCCTGCACCAAAAAGTGAAATAAAAGAGGGGAGGAAGTCAGGCTAACAAATAAATTTATCCCAAACAGATCTGATAATATTTGCAGTGTTCCACACATAGATTTCCTCACTTCTATAGAGGAGGTGTGTAAGGTGCATCTTTTACTAAATTTAGCACTTTAGTAAAGTGCTTGCTAGAAAGCAAAGGTACTTTCTTTGGGACTAAGCTTAGATATTATGATTAAACTTCTTTCAATAAATTTGTGTTGTTTTCAACTAGTCAGTCAACTACTAATTATTAAGTGCTTAGTTTGTGCCTCTGGTCTGTGCTAAACTCAGGGGAATCCAGAACAATTCAAAAACAAAAACTTCTGCTCTTAAGAAGTTTAGATGCCAATGGAAAAGATAATATGTAATTAAAATAATATGTGAAAGAAACTTCTAAAATAGAGAGAAAGTCTCTAGTAGTTAGGAATATTGGGTGAGTTTGCTCCAGAAGGTTGACATTTAAGCAGTCTTAGTGATATCAAGAGGTAGAGATGAGGAAGGAGAGAATATGTCTTAGTGATAGCCATTTCCGTGATGTAGAAATGAGGAATGAAATTGTGTGAGGGAAGACTAATTAGAAGGCTGACTTCACTGGACCACAAAATGTATGGATGGGGGAGTAAAGCATGAGAAGACTGGACAGGTAGGAAAGGACAGGTTAAGAAATCTGTTAAATAGCAAGGACTTGATATAATCTGGGAAATCATAGAGAACCATTAGTTTATTAAGCAGAAGAGTGACATGTTTAGATCTACTCTTTAGTAAAAAAAAAATCACTTTGGAAGATTGGAGAGACTAGAGACAAGGGGACAAAGAAGGCTTTTGGGATGGTTTTGGTAAGAAGTGATGAAGGCATGAACTAGGATGATAGCTGCATAATGGAGGAGAGGGGAAAAATGGATTTATGCAAGAGAAAATATGAAGTTGGAAACAACAAAATTTGGCAGCAGATTCGATATAACTCAGGTGAATGAGGTGAATAAGAATAAGGAGTTGAGAATGATGGAGGGTTACACTTTTCTTTACTCTTTGTATTTCTCTGAGTTTCTATTTCCCATTTCCTTTCCTGCTTTATTTTTCTTCTTAATTTTAGCTTTTTGCTAATTTTACAGAACTCATTTTTTTCTTTTTCCATCAAAGGTGACTGTAGTAAAGGATCATAGTATTTTAGTGCTGAAAAAGATCTTAGTGACCATCTAGTCACAGAACATACATTGTATGAATCAGCAGAAACCGTGTGATAAATGCCTGACCATGAATCTCTTCAACATCATGAATAACTTATGTTTGAAAACTCAGGGTAAAGGGGAACCCATTATAGCTTAAGGCAAACCTTTCTGTTTTGTGACAAAATTGATTGCTGGGATTTTTCTCTTAAATTAAGTCTAAATCTCTGAAATATATGCTAATCTTACAAAACCTGAAGATATTTGTCAGGTTAGGTTAGTCAGTTCTTGTTTAGAATCATAGAATTATAGAAAGGAGAAGAATCAAAGGAAGACTTGACCTGCTGTTCTGGAGGAATAATGACAGGAAACCAGTGGTTGAGATATTTATTTTTCTTCTATTGTCTCTGCCAGAGGATGAATGTTTTTGGTTCATAAAGGCTGAAATAAAAGTATCGCTCATGCAGCTGGAAGTCAACAATGGACAGTGAGATAGTAAGAGAGCAGCACCTATCCTTGATGATCTGGTCAGCAGGACCAGATCAGTTTGAGCTCAAGATTCTTAAAGAACTAGCTCACATTATCACTAGGCTCTTTTCAGCCTTCACTAAGGTTCCTTCATATCTAAAAGAGTTGGAAAAGGGAATTTGTACTTATTGATGGGATAGATTCCACTTATTGATAGTAACTGAAAAATTATTGATGAATTAGCATTTTTAATTGTTACCATTTAACATATAGTCAAAAACAACTTAATAAGCACAGTTAAGCTTTTATTAAAGTACAGTAAACAAAGACAAAATTAAATATTGATGTATGTGAAAGCATGTGACTACATGTTAAGATGTATACATATATTTGATGTTTATATATTAAATTTATGGATTATGTTTTTACCTTCTATATGGTATAACATAGTCCCATCATGGACCTTGTCTAAAAAAAACCTTAATTATCAGAAATATTGTAGCAATGTCTGTAACAATTCTTGAAACACAGCTATGGCCTATAGCCAAAAAACACAGCAATAACTTATAGCCCTCAGTCAGTAAAGCAGGGGCCTTAAGACCCATAATAAATTTCAGATATCTTGACATTTGATTTTAATTGCATTTTCCTCTTGCTTATAGTTTCTGAAGACAATGAAGAAAGTGGTATTGATAATGTCCAAGAAACATCAAGCCCAGAAGTTTCAAGTCAGTCTAATAGAGGGTTTGATGATACCCTTGTTTTGGGAGTTTATGTCCATCGAACTGATCGACTTAGAACAGATTTTATGATTTCTCATCCAATGGTAAAAATTCATGTGATTGATCAGAATACTGGCTTGTATGTCAAGAAAGAGCACAGGTAATTATATTTCCCCAATTGTCCATCCATCAGGTTTGAAAATGGCTCATTTTGGCCAGCTCAGTGATGCACTAGATTGATCACTGACCCTGAAAGCAATTCAAATCCAGCTTGAAAAACTTAACACTCACTAACTGTGTGACCCTAGGCAAGTCACTTAACCCTACCTACCTCACCAAAAAGAAAAAGAAGAAAATGGCTACAGTGTTAGACTAATGCATAGCAAAGCTCATATGTTAATGTGCCTTTTAGCTTGTTTAATTTTAAATATTCTTACTCCCAAAATTGCAAGCTGCTTTTGAAACTTTTAACTGTAAATAGCAGCACTACAAAATAAAATCACTTGAGTATTCGTAAGAATTTTTAAAAGAAACCCTCTGAATATATTCTTTTTATAAAAGATATGTGGGAAAAAGAAAACACATATGTTAAAGATTAGCATATAAGACCATTATACCATTAATTAATAAATTCTGAATTAGGCACTTTGAGGAAAGTTGATAAAGACATACACCCTACCTTCAAAGAGTTTACCAACTAGTGTTCTATGTTAGGCTTATCAAAATCTAAGAAAGCAAAAGTTTCCATCCTGTATATCAGGAAGAATTTGATTCTAATGTTTTTGGTTTTAAAGTTTTCTCCCATGTAACTAGAGAAGTTACTTTTCAGCTTTTATTATTGGGAACCAAAGTACTTCTTACCTTGATATCATTATGATCTCTTACCACTTAATATCATTATCAACTGCTTTATACAATTGTCCATCCTTTTCTCTCTCCTTCCCTCCCTCCCTTCTTTCCTGCTTTCCTTCCTCTCCTTGTAATGTTTTATATTTTTCTTTTTTTTTAAACATAGAAACCGAGCAGTTTCATCTTTTTATGAACAAGAGAGAGTAGAAAATGTCCTTCCTATTATGACCCAGCCTTATGATTTCAAACATTTTAAGTCAAGACTTCCAGAGTGGGAAGAACAAATTGTATTTAATGAACGATTTAGTTATTTCCTCCAAGTATCTGAAAAAAGCCCTAGAGTAATTCTATTTTTTGAGGTATGTTACATTTAACAGATTTTCACTTTATTTTAACAATTTAATATATGCTTTATGACTGACAGATCACATTTGATATGTAATCATTTCTCAATTTAAATGTACAATAATTTAAGATTTTGTCAACAGTGACATCTCTGAAATCAATGTGTCAACAAATACTTATTGAACACATTTATTCTGCATTGTGCTTTTGGATGGAGAGTAGTGGTGGTAGAATACAAAGAGTGTATGACATGATTAGAAATTTCAGTGTGCCAGATTTAGGCATCATGTCAGGGAAAACTTCCTAACAATTAAAAATTTCCCAGGGTGAAATGGGTCACCATTGAGATTACTTAATGTATGTTTTCAGGCAAAAGCTGGATGACCACTTGTCTTATGTGCTGTAGATGGGATTTTCATTCAAGTATGGAATGAATGGGATGTCTGAGGCTTCAGCCAACTCTGAGATTCTGGGTATTGTAATAAGCTTCTTGTCATGAGAGGAATTTACAGTGTAATAAGACTTAATTCAAAATCAGTAATTGTAAGACAGTCTTGAACTGTTAGATGATATGATTAGGTTATAGGTCTATGAGGAGTTAAAAGAAATCACTGTAAATTGAAACAAGTGCAAGAAGCTTTATGGGGAAGGTGGTCTTTGACAATGAGCCTAAATGGATATGTAGAATATAGAGAATAACAGGAAGGGGGGGGCTATTCTTTGTTGGGTTTGGGAGGAATGAGAGCATTATATATTCAGGGAGAGAAAAAGAAACTGACCTAATGGCAGTTAATGGTTTATGTTTGATATAGAATCATAGAATTGAAAGGGATTTTAGACATTATATACCCCAGGTTACTTTTATACTATCCTGACATTTAGACATCTGTTCTGTGAATAGATGATGGTGAACATAGTAGTAGAGAACTCATTTAAGAAGTGACTTGTCCCATTTTCAGACAATTTTAATTAGGAACTTCTTTGTATTGAGTCCACATTTTCTTCTTAGCTCGCATTCTCCTTGAGTGACCCAGCTCTACTGCTCTAATTGCTGATCCTTACAGACATCTTCATCTTCCATCACATCCACATCACACCCATTTCTCTTTGTTTCCTCTTCCTTGAGAGGTGGATCTAGGAAATTCATTGAGTTTAACCTCCTCATTTTTCTCATGAGGAAACAAAGTCCATTTGATTTGCTCAGAGAAAATGTCAGTTTGTTGGGTTTTTTTTTAAAGTTTCTACACAATTCTCTTAATAACCTTTAGCTAGCAGATCAGGATAATTGGGAATATGTACTATCTATCAAGGTAGTTTCCCTGAGAGCCTATAACTAATCATTGACAGAAAGATCATAGTCTCATAATTCTAGAGCTGAACGGGTCCTCAGAGGCATCTACTCCAACCCCTTAATGTTACAGATAATATGGTCATCTTTCTAAAAGTGATAAGAAAATAAAAGTTCATTATAATACTACTTCTATTAATAGCCAACAGATATGTAGTACTTTAAGTTTGCAAATTGCTATACTAATATTATCTTATTTGAGTCTCACAATTACTATATAAGGCCCATGTTTCAGATAAGGAAACTGAGGCTGAGAGATTCTGACATCTTTCAGCTTATATCAGCCACAGTATTTGAATCTGTATTTCTGCTTACAAATCTAGATCTCTATTTTTTCATAGATACATAAAATTAAAGTTGGAAGCTATTTATCCATACAGTTTAATTTTATAAATGAGGAACTAAGGGACTTGAGGGTTGTGATATCCCCAGTGTCATATGGTGTATATACCAAATACCAATGTTTTCTGTCCTTAGAAATTTCTCTGGATAAATGAATTATTTTATGGGATATATGTTAATTTTTTTATTTTTCTTGGACTAGTCTTTTGATATTCATCTCAATTCAATACAGCATTATTAATTATGTATGATATAATAGAGAGGGTGCTGGTCTTGGAGCCAGAATGACTGGTTTTCAAGTACTGCATCTGATACTGACTGTGACTAGGTAAGTCAGTTAAATTTTAGTACTTTAAGTGACTCTCTAAGGCTGCAAAGAAAGTTTGGACTTATACTTGTAGGAGTTTTCTCATCCGGAACTTGCCCATACCAGTGAAATCATAGACCATGCCCTATCTAGGTGGTTTCTGTGTAAGATACTATTCTGGATATTGGAATTAGAAAGACAAACAGAAAGAAAAAGAACAGTTCCTCTTCTCAAGTTGCTTAGAGTCTACTATTATATTGGCATTCTATAATCACTTTATTTTAGGACTGATGAAAGTTAAGTATAAATATAATAATAAAATATTATATTCATCTGAAAATAATAGTTTTTCATTGGATTTGTTAGATTGTTCTGTTATTAATTAAGTTTGACTTTATAAAACATGATTTATAAAGGTTTATAATTGAACTACAAATAATTATTTCTATTATGGAAGGCTACATTTTGATTCCAGAGCTAATTCTTGGATATATAGCTATAAAACTGTCTACGTTTAAAAATGGGTCAAATGGTCTCTACTTTATGCAACTAGTCAGATAAAATGTCCACAATTATAGAGAAAAAAATTCAAGATTTAGAAAAATAATAAAGCTTATTAAAAGAAATTTTATATAGTCAAACAGAACATAGTAGTTTGTAAAAGTCAAAGACTATTTTCTTTGAATTTAGTAGATACATGTGGATGCTCATCAGTTGGGGAATGGCGGAATAAGTTATGGTATATGAATGGTATGGAATATTATTGTTCTATAAGAAATGAGCAGCAGGATGGTTTTAGAGAGGCCTGGAGAGTCTCACATGAACTGGTGCTGAATGAAATGAGCAGAACCAAGAGATCATTTTACACATCAGTAGCAAAATTATATGATGATCAATTCTGATGGACATGGCTCTTTTTAACAATGAAGTGATTCAAATCAGTTCCAATGAACTGGTGGTGGAAAGAGGCATCTGCACACAGAGAGAGGGCTGTGGGGAACACAACATAGCATTTTCACCTTTTTTGTTATTGTTTGCTTGGTTTTTGTCCTTTCTTATTTTATTTTCCTTTTTGATCCGATTTTTCTTAAGCAACATGAAAAACATGAAAATATGTATAAAAGAATTGCACATGTTTAACATATATTGGATTACTTGCTGACTAGGGAGAAGGTGGAGAAAAGGGAACGGGGAAAATTTGAAATGAAAAGTTTTGCAGGGATGAATGTTGAAAACTATCTTTGCATATATTTTTGGGAAAAAGCTATTATTTAAAAAAAGAAAATAAAAAGCTACTATTTTTCTATTTTATGTTTATAACATTTCTTTGACAGTACATATTCATGGTTATTTTTTTTACAACATTATCCCTTGCACTCACTTCTGTTCTGATTTTTCCCTTTTCCTAGATGTCAGGGGAATATGTTATATAGTATATCCTAGATACAATATATGTGTGCAGAACCAAATTTTTTGTTGCACAGGAAGAATTGGACTCAGAAGGTAAAAATAACCTGGGAAGAAAAACAAAAATGCAAATAGTTTTCCAGTGTTCCTTCTTTGGGTGTAGCTGATTCTGTCCTACATTGATCAATTGGAACTGAATTAGATCTTCTCTTTGTTGAAGATATCCACTTCCATCAGAATACATCCTCATATAATATTGCTGTTGAAATGTATAATTATCTGGTTCTGCTCATTTCACTCAGCATTAGTTCATGTAAGTCTCTCCAAGCCTCTCTGTAATCATCCTGCTGGTCATTTCTTACAGAACAATAATATTCCATAACATTAATATACCACAATTTACCCAACCATTCTCCAATTGATGGACATCCATTCATCTTCCAGTTTCTAGCCACTACAAAAGAGCTGCCACAAACATTTTGGCACATACAGGTCCCTTTCCCCTCTTTAGTATTTCTTTGGGATATAAGCCCAGTAGCAGCACTGCTGGATCAAAGGGCACAGTTTGATAACTTTTGGGGCATAATTCCAGATTGCTCTCGAGAATGGTTGGATTCGTTCAACTCCACCAATAATGTATGAGTGTTCCAGCTTTCCCACATTCCCTCCAACATTCATCATTATTTGTTCCTGTCATCTTAGCCAATCTGACAGGTGTGTAGTGGTATCTCAGAGTTGTTTTAATTTGCATTTCTCTGATCAGTAGTGATTTGGAACACTCTTTCATATGAGTGGAAAATTTCATCATCTAAAAATTGTCTGTTCATATCCTTTGACCATTTATCAACTGGAGAATGGAAAAGTTACTATTTTAAAAAATTAATTATTTGTTATTAGATTGACTGAGGTGAAATACCAATAAGATAATATATATTTTCCCTCAGTTCAAATTACTTAGATATTGATTTAAGTTTGTATCTGATATATATATATATATATATATATATATATATATATATATATATATATATATATATATATATATATATATATATATTAAGTACAACAGCATTAGGATTTTGCTTTCAGCTAAAAAGTATTTATATTTAGAATGCTAATAGCTCAATAAGAATTAATATGTCTTTGAATTAAATATTTACAGATTCTTGATTTCTTAAGCATGGATGAAGCCAAGGCCAATTCTGAGGTTCAAGTCCAGGAAAGTGGTTTTCGCAAAATTGCATGGGCATTTCTCAAGGTAATTTTAAAAATAATCTAAAGATTTATGATCTTCCTTCATATTCCATGAAGCTCTATATGAAGATCCCACAGCAGGAAAGTCTGAAACTCAATTTGAACTCACTTTTTACTGGCACCAGACCCAGCTCTCCCTCCCCATCTATCCCTCCTTCTCTCCTCCTCTCTCTCTCATTCTCTTTCTCTTTCTTTCTTTCTTTCTTTCTTTCTTTCTTTCTTTCTTTCTTTCTTTCTTTCTTTCTTTCTTTCTTTCTTTCTTTCTTTCTTTCTTTCTTTTTCTTTCTTTTTCTTTCTTTCTTTCTTTCTTTCTTTCTTTCTTTCTTTCTTTCTTTCTTTCTTTCTTTCTTTCTTTCTTTCTTTCTTTCTTTCTCTCTTTATCTCTCTCTTTATCTCTCTCTCTCTTTATCTCTCTCTCTCTTTCTCTCTCTCTCTCTCTCTTTCTCTCTCTCTCTCTCTCTCTCTCTCTCTCTCTCTCTCTCTCTCTCTCTCTCTCTGTCTCTTTGTCTCTGTCTCTGTCTCTCTCTGTCTCTCTCTGTTTCTCTCTCTCTGCCTCTGGAAGGTCATAGGCCTGGGCTACTATACCCTGGCTTCCTTACTTTTTTTGATAACACTTTTTCCTGATTTTACTCCATGTCTGATTTTACTTCCTCAGTATCTTTTCCTAAATTAATAACCACCTCCCTCTCTCTTAGAGCAGATATTCTTTAGGGATCTGATTTTTTTTTGTTTTTGAGATTTATATTCTCCCATGGTGAACTTATAAATTCCTATCTGTTCAAGTCACTCACATATCTATATGCTCAGTCTTAAACTTTCTATGTGACTAATATTCCTTGATTTCTTCTCATCATCTTAAATTCAACATATCTGACATGGAACTCATGTTTTACCCCCTAAATTCACTTGTCATGCAAACTTTGCTTCTCTTTTGGGCCCATTTGTTTCCCCTAGCCCCTTTTTTCCTAATCCCAGAGCCTACCAAAGAGAGATAGGTAGATGGTTGATGAATAGATGGATAGGATAGATTAAAAATACACACAAACTCCTCCTTTTCTTTAACCTCTAACCAGTTACAATTCTTGTCAAGTATACCTTTGTATCTGCTCTCTAACCTCAAGACTTAGTGACCCTGATTATACTATCCTTTTTCTAGTCCAAAATAATCTTCAGAGGTTTACACCAACCAGGTCATTCAGGTACTTTAAAAAATCCTTCAATTGTTTCCTTTTGCTTCTATTTTCCAGTCTTTTTTCATACTAATTTATATTGGAGAGACTTCTGGGGGCAGAGTTGAGATGGCAGAGTAGTAGAAACATTGCATCTGAGTTCTCCCAACACGTCCCTCTAAACAACTTTAAAGTAATGTCTCAAATTGAGGTAGGAGCAACACAGCCAACAAAAGGTCAGAGTGAGGCATTTTTCCAACTCAGACAAACTTGGGAAATCAGGAGAGATCTGTGATTTTAGGGTAGAGCTTGGCCTTGATAAATGAGTTAGAAACCAAGGGTCACATAAGAAGTAAGTTAGCAGAGAATATAAAAAATGTACCTCCCATTTCTATGGATAATGGAAAAGTTGATGACGGAGATAAATAGGATCATGGATAGTAAAACATACTTTTGATTATATGAAATTAAAATGGCTTTGCACCCCTCTAAAAAACAGCCAAAATGAGAAGTAGGAAACTGGAAAGTAGGGAAATAATTTTATACCTAATTTCTTTGATAAGTGTCTCATTTCTCAATTATATAAAGTCAAATTTATAAAAACATGAGCCAAACCCAAATTAATAAATGTTTAAAGAATATGAACTTGCAGTTTTCAGAAGAAGAAATCAAAGTTATCAGTTGTCACCAAAAATGCTCTAAATCACCATTGATCAGGATACTGCAAATTACCTAAGGTACCACCTCACACTTATCAGATTGGCTAGCATGACAGAAAAAGAAAAGGACAAATACTAGAAGAAATGTGAAAAGATACAGTCACTTTTGTGCTATTAGTAGAGTTATAAACTGGTCCAATCATCTCTGGAAACAATTTAGAACTTTTCCCAAAAGGCAATAAAACTGTTTATTCTCTTAGATCTATACATACTACTATTAGTTCTGTATCCCAAAGAAATCCATAATAAAAGGGAAAAGGATCTACATGTTGTTTTTTAGTCATTTCAGTTTTGTCCAACCATATTTGGAATTTTCTTGGCTAAGATACTAGAGTTGTTTGCATTTCTTCTCCAGCTCATTTTATAGATAAGGAAACTAAGGAAAACAGGTGAAGTGACTTGTCCAGAATCCCACAGCTAGGAAGTGTCTAAGGCTGGATTTGAACTTGTCTACCTCACTTCAGTTGTAGCAGTACTTTTTGGGGTAGCAAAGAAATGAAAATTTCAAGGATGCTCATCACTTGTGAATGGCTAAACAAGTTGTGGTATATAATTATGTGCTATAAGAAATGGCCAGCCTGATGGTTTCAAAAATACCTGGGAAAACTTCAAAGAACTGATGTAAAATGAAGTGAGCAGAACTAGAACGTTATATACAATAACAACAATATTGTACTGTTGATCAATTGTGAATGAATTAGCTATTCTGATTAAGATAGTGATCCAAAACAATTCCAGAAGACCTGACCAATGAAAAAAATACTCTTCCCCTCCAGAGAGAGAACTAATGAACTCTAGTTTTATCTAGCATGTCTTTCCTTTCTAATCCTGTTGGTGGTTATTAATATTGTTGTTCAGTTGTTTTCAGTCCTTTCTGACTCTTTGTAATCCTATTTGGGGTTTTCTTTGCAAAGACACTGGAGGCCAAATTGTAATTCAAAAAGTGAGAACTCCTTACTCCAGGTACAGCATTCTCTCTACTGTACCACCTGGATGCCCGATGACTTTTAATACTTGAACTCTTTCTTTCTGGCTACTTTGACTTGGAAGTTCTGGATTTTGATTCCGAAGTTCCTGGGAACTTTAATGTTGAGCAGTTTTTGTGCCACTAATGACTTATTTCACTAAGTGACTACATATTCACTTTGTTCTTTGCCCTAGTTGTATAGATAGGAAAGTTGCATTCAGGCTTTGAAATATGATAGTTAGACTTTATATAATTAAGGTTTTCAGTTTGTCCACCAGTTCTTAGATGTCCACTTGACCACTTTTCCAAATAAGTTGTTTCTGATAAGAGATAGTCTTACTTTTTCTGATTTTACTGAAATCATTTGATTTTGTTTCAGTTTTTCTTGTTTACAGTCACTTATTTCTGCCTTGTCCAGTATGATTTTTCAAAGCATATATTATGTTCAAAGCATGTTTTTATAGTTTCCCTTCAAAGCTGTTTATATTCTCATTTTTTCCATTCTGGATCTTTCATTTCCTTTCTAATTCTTTTGTCTAGAACTTTTTATATATATATATAATCATGAAAAAAATCCATTTTGCCTCATTTTTTTCAAGATTTGTAGTAGACCTTGGGACAAGTCTATGATTTTATTTGTGGTTTTGCTTATGGATTTGGACAATGAAATTATTTTCTTTTCTGGATCTATGTCCAAGAATTTTTGGCTGTAGATTGTTTATCATTGATAGTGGGTTTTTATGCTTACTTTTTTTTTTTTTTTGAGGCAGTTAGGGTTGAGTGACAGGGTCACACAGCCAGGAAGTATTAAGTGTCTGAGGCCAGATTTAAACTCAGGTCCTCCTGACTTCAGGTCTAGTGCTCTATCCACTTTGCCACCCAGATGCCCCACACTTACTCATTTTTTTACTTAACTGAATTAGCACTTTGATGTGGAGACAGGTTCTGTGTACTTGGGACAAATTGTGGGCCTTCTTTGGTACTCATCTGTGGTAATTTGACTCTGTATATCTTAAATACCTCAGGAGTGAATGACTAGCATTCTTCAGTGATGGAGTATGCTAGGTAGCTTCAGTAGGAGGAGTGTGGGATAGTCTGAACCAGCGAGTACATTGATCATTGATGCCTTTTCAATTTGGGACTAGTTTGGTGTCAGATATACACCTACAGATTTAAGGCATCCTTAGCTAGACTGCAGACTGGCCTTTTGCCTTTCTGCCTATAGTTTCAAACTCTAGATTTCTCTGGCTTAGTGCTAGTCTTTGAGGTAGGCGGCTTTCATAAACTGTTTTCAGGCCAATCTTTTCTATGTGGATCCTTTCCCTATTGCCTATAGGTTTTTGGCTGTCTTTTTGTATAGATCTGAGCTTTGGAATTCTTGATCATTCTTTTGATTATTCCTTAGTCCTGTGCTCTATTTTTGTTCTTGTTAAAACTCTTGCAAGAACTATACTTTTCTGTTTGTACTCACTTTTCCATATTGAGGAGACTCCACCTCTTATTCAATAATTCTCTCTTTTATATCTTACCATCTTTTGCTCGTTCCCATTTTTTTTTAGCATATACTGAACCTGATTCCCTTTGGATAACTACACCCCTGGCCACATTTTCCACTACTGATTGGAATGCTTCTTGCTTTCCACTACCATTTCCAGATTCTCCCTCTACCAACATCACTAAGAAATCAATTATTTTTCAGTTAAATTTGCCATCCTGTTGAAATACACAGAAGAGCTATTTGGAATACATGGGAACCACCTGACAGTGGCTGCTAGAGATCCAACCCAGAATGTTCTCTGACCTCTCCCTGAGAGGCTGTTGCATGTCTGAATTCCCTCCTCTTCCCTCTGTCTCTAATTTATCTCATTCTCAGTCCCCAACACCTGTGTCAGCAAAGCCTGCCTTTCAACTCCTTCAGATGTTATAATCCACTGCTATGGAGGCTCTCAGAAAATTAACCTGTCCCTTACCACCCAATTAAGATTCCTATAGCTCTTTATCTGCTGATTCCCAGGACACTATCTATCCTTTCAAAATGATTTCAGCCTTCCTCTCTAAAGCAAATCCTTCCTTCATAACCAAGTTTCTTTAGCATGCATATGATGTTTCCTCAAATATTCTAACTTCATAAATTTTTAATCTGTTCATTTCCCATGCCTTGCTCCTTCCTTCACCTCAGCTATATATAAGAGTCATATCCTTGATGTTGTCAACCCTTACAACTGATCCATGTTCAAGAACTCTGAAAATTTTTTTTATCTAATCTTTTTTTTTTAGCTATGTCTTAATTCTCTCAAAACTACTTCTTATCCATAAACACCATGATCTTTTATCTCTCTGAACATATCTTTTATGTACCAATATATGTATGTATTAATCCTTCTATATTAGATTGCAAGTGTCTTGATAGGGACATTTTAATTTTTGCTTTTTTTGTTGTTCGTATTCCTAGAAGTTAGTAAATTGCTTGACATATAAAATTAAAAAAAATAAATCCATGCTAATTGATTGGTTGACTAATTTGTTAGGAGTTGTGCAGTAATGGGATCAAAGATAAAGCTAGAGAAATTAGCATTAGTGAACAGTAGATACTTCTCTTCAGCTTTGACAAACTTAACATCAAAACTGTTTCCTTGTTTTTCTGTTATGAAGTCAGGAAGGTTGTATTTTATTTAGAGCAATACAAGTCCTTTTATGTGTCATGACATTGCCATCTTGTGGCATTTTTGGATATTGCCACAAAAGTTCTTTTAAGAGTTCAAGCTATGTTATAAATTGCATGTTAGGGATGTTATTTTATTTTATCACATTTATATATTTTTGTGGAATATTAATTTTGTATTTTTATGTTAGTCCATTTAGTTATCCAGTAAAACATAATTATGCTTCTAAGGCCTTTGAATGGTGAGTCAATTCTGAAGTTAAATCTGATGTAGTAGCCAAAATCATCCCCAATTATTAAACCTTTAGTTTATGACTTTAAGATTTATCATTTTTAAAAAAATTAATTTCTTTAGAATTTGTGAGAATGGTAGTAGTGACTTGATTGAAGCGAATTTACTGGTATACTGACTATACTTGGATAATTCAAAAGGCCTATTTCAACAGTGTGAGTACTAACTCTATCTATACTGATTATATCATCATCATATATAGTTACATCTCTTAATATAACTAAAAACATAATACCCGGGAAGCTCTTTTCTGGTAATAAACCTTTTCATATTAAGATGCTTATTAGATAATAATTCATTGTCAGGGATATGCTTTTCAGCTCATTAGGATCTGCAAGAGTTTGTTCTCTGCTGATATAACCCTTGAAGATACAACATCACTTCTGTGCCACAGTTAATGTGTTGGAATAAAACTTTAGTATTTATACTGCTTAGGAGGAAAATATCATGTCCAGATGGAAATGAATTTCTAAACTTTAGCTGTTCAGTTGTGTCTAACTCAATGGTCTTATTTGAAGTTTTCTGGGCAAAAGTACTGACGTGGTTTGCCATTTCCTCCTCTTATTTTATAGAGGAGGAAAAAAAAAGGCAAACAGGATTAGTTGATTTACCTGGGTAATTTACAAACAGGTAGTAAGTGTCTGAGACTGGATTTGAACTCAGGAAGATAGTCTTCCTGATTCAGACCCTTCACTCTAGCCCCTAAAATGACTTTATTTATTTGTTCTCCCAAAGATGCAGATTTCAACCCATTCATGCCTGCCATATCTCCTCTTTCAAGACCTAATTCAAATATCTCTTATTGAATGAAGCCTTTGTTAAGATTCCCTTAACTACTAGTGGCACCCCCTTTTAAACTACCTTGTATTCAATTTATGATTATATTTATGCTTCTGTTTAAATATTTTGCATTTATTTACACTTATTTTCTTTATATTCTATATAAACTACTTAGAATATATGTCCTTGTGGTTTTTCCTGTTAGAATATAAAATCCTTGCAAACGGGGACTATTTAATTCATTGTATTCATATCCTTTGTGCTCCTAATACAGTGCCCATGGGAGAACAATAAAAAATACATGTTGACTGATGGAGTGAGTGGAGTACCTTTGATATATACTTGTTATCTTTTACCACTTGGCCATTCAAACTTCATTTTATTTGCCTTTACTTTGCTATCTATGTAATAAAACTCATGAACACAAAAAGTTTAACTTAAATTAACAAAAGAGTTTTTCCAGATAACATTCTTTCTATTACCTAACCTGTTCACCGTTTCTGAGATGTTTTGTTCTCTTAATATGTCTATAGGATTTTAAATTTTTATCAAATGTCTATTAAGTAGCCTATTATGGTCACTATTCTTTTATATACCTTACCTCTTTATCATGCTCAGTTGTAGAGATATATCCTGAGAAAAATAACACAGAGGAAGCCTAAGACAAATAGAAAATTATTCTGGACTGAATATCTTCTCTGAGGCCTAGTGAACACAGCTAACCAATCTAAACATAATATGCCCTAGAAGGGCTTTTAACTAAATATATAAGAATCCAAGATGATCTTAAGAAGTTTTCTACTATTGGAGCTTACAAAGAATGCTGATGGTTTAGTTATTTTGAACAGTTCTGAATTCATCACATCTATTTTTGCTTAACTATACATAGTTGTACTTCATAAAATCCTTTTGCACATAAAAAACAAACTCTAAATAAAAATTTGCTTTAAGTCATATAGCTAGTTGGTGGTAAAGCCAGCATTAAAGCCCATTTCAAGGTAAGTAATGGGCGGTTGAGAAGAGTTTTTTCCACTGCTATGAAATTTGGCTGATGCAGATGCTATGGAGTATATAGAGCATGGTCAGATATCAAAGAGGCCCAGTTCATCTACTGAATTCTTCGTTATCATTGGTCATCTTGATTTTTATCTTGCCACTGCACTTTGATAATTTAGGGAGACAGGGTGAGACTGATGACATTGTGCAGCTCTACCTTAAATTCAACTCAACTTCATAATGTCATTGCTCTTTTTCAAAAACAGAATGAATAAAACAAGTACTTTTTCTATTATAAATTATTACCTCTAAGTATAATCATTTAAAACAGAATATTCTTTAATAGTTATGTTTTATTATTTTACTAACTTTTTAACTTTATTAAAAGCATATTTGAATGGAACAGTATTTTATTCTATTTGTTCAGTCATATCCATAGGAATCTTAGCTATTTGAACCACAAGGTAAAATCAAAGTTATTAATGTCTTCTTTACTGGCAGTTCACTCTAATTCCAGGCCAAATAAATAAGAGTAAATAAATAGGATGCAAGGATAAAATGGACCAATATACTCCTTTATATATAAACCAAATGATATGCTAATTATAAGTCATTATGGTTTTGTTTTAAAAACAATTTTAGTAGGCATTGTTTAGTGCTGCTTGGTAATCATTTTTTAAAGAAATAATCTCTAATTGCCTTCATTAGCTATTTTAGACTAGACAGTCTCCATTAGTATATAGTAGTGAGACTTTGGTACTAGCTTCAAAGAAATAGGCTATCATTTCACCTAGAGCCCATCCTGAAATCAGGAAGTTAAATGAATTTTTATTTTAACAAAAATATAATTTATTGCGTACATTTTTTAAGGATGCTAAAAAATTGTAAATTACTCTTCAGCATATCAACATTTTCAGCAAGTTTATAAGAACTAATAATAGTAACTACAAATTGCCATTTGTTCCTATTCAGTTGAAATGTAAAATTCTAATATCTTTCCATGTAATAATTTTTTTGAGTCTGTGTTATGGCAAAAGTATGATTTGTTCCATTTAACCATGTACTTTTCCCAATAATCCTGTGCCAGTAATTATATGCTTAGAAAATCCCTTCTCAAAATGCAATTAAATGCTTATTAAATATCTATTATATGAAGTATAGACATATTAACTAAGCACTTTAAATATAAAAGTTTTATATGTTTCCCATTACCTTGTTTATTAACCCATTGAGTTAACTTTTTCATTCTCTTTAGCTTAGGACTTACAAGTGAGGTATTTGAATCTTTTGCAATATTTTAAGAATGAGTTCTTGATATTATTCCTATGCTTTGTTAATATTTTTTTTTTAGCTTGTGGGGGCCAATGGAGTTTTGAATATCAATGGGAAACTCCGTCTTCAACTGTATTGTCCACCACCTAGGATTAGATCACAGTTAAATGTTGTTGAGGTTTTTGAATGGTGGTCAAAATATCCAAGGATTCGTTATCCATCAACATTATATGTAACCATAAAAGGTCTGAAACTTCCTGATCATGTAAGTTATTTTGTTTTTGGTATTTAATAGAATTATAAATCAATTATATTCTAAAAAGTTAAAAGTAAGCTGTGACCAGATTTATTTTTCAAGTAAGAAAGTCTTTTAGATCATTAAATCATAGCTTTTTTTTTTTTTTTTTTTTTTTTTTTTTTTTTTTTTTTTTTTTTTTTTTTTTTAGAACAGAGAGAGGCATTATATGTGAAACATGGCACAGGAGGTAGTTATCTATAGTAATTGCAAAAGTCTGAGTGGTTTGAAGTTTGGGGTTTAGCTTTATTATGAGACAGTTTGCTGAAGTATTATTTTTAATTATGAGAATAGAACAAAACTTTACAATGCTTAAATGGATTTGTGATTTTAGTAATTTGAGAATCCTTCAAGATCATATAGATTATCAGCCAGCAGTGCCTGACTGTAATGTTTGCCTGTAAGAGAGGGTCCACTCAGAATATTGTGAGGTGGCTTTCTTGTATCCCCTTCATTTTACAAAAATAATGGTGGAAACTGGAATCTTCCTTGATATAATTATGTGAATACCCCTTTTTTCTCCCTGTTTATTTCTGATATAATATTTTTATATCACTTCCCCATCACAATGCCATCTTTATAATAAGTTAGAGCTTTTTCACGTCCACCATGTCTCCTTACCATTAGCAACAGAGAGCCTAAACTTTTGCTTCTCTCTTAAAAAAAAAAAAAATAGTCTGGGGGCAGTGAGGTAGCTTGAGGGCAGCGAGGTGGCACAGTGGATAGAGCACCAGCTCTGAAGTCAGGAAGACCCGAGTTCAAATCTGATCTCAGACACTTAACACCTCCTTGCTGTGTGATCCTGGGCAAGTCACTTAACTCCAATTGCCTCAGCCAAAATAAATAAATAAATAAAATAAAAGTCTGATGACAGTCATTACGACAGTATTTTGGTTAGTCAGTCATAAAGTATTAAGGATTTACATGTGCCAGGAACTCTGCTAAGCACTGGTCATACATGGAAAAGCTATTCAGTGATTAAGGCTAGGTAAGAAATAATTTATATAATATATAATTTATATATAATATAATATAAATTTTGATCATTGGAACTTAACAAGAAAACTTAAGGTTTATTGGTTACACTTCTTTCTTAAGGATCATGCCTTAAACCCAAATCACTCTGGCTCTTATAGATTGACCTATTATAGTAGGTCCAAGGCCAAACCTCACTTGTTTGGGCCCCATTGACTGGGAGTGAATGTAAATGGCAATTGTTTCTGTTTTGGCCAGAGACTTCGAGAATCTTCTCCTCCAGATTGCTTTTTTTTTTTTTTTAAACTAGGTAAAAGAGGACATTCTTTGCTAATTTCTTACATATCCTTAATCACCAATATATCCTTATTAATTAAAATTAAATGATATTGTATCATATGGTTGCACAAGAATACTTTATATAGATGTTTCTATTTCAAGAAGTTGATTCTGAAATGAAATTAGGAAATCTACATACATAATACAGGATAAAATCATTCCTGAAGACTAATTACAATAAATTACAAATTTCACCAGTATTAGTAAATGTAATTCCAGGGTACTGGTTCTCAACTGATCCCAAGTAACTGAGAAAAAAAGAACCAAAAGCTTGTTAATGTGTGAGAAGAGCAGGATTTTCTCAAGGTTAATTTCCTGTAATATTATCCTATAATAATTATCCTGTAATATCTTTTGGGTATAGGTATTGGTAGAAGGTGGTAAGAACTAAATACTTATTAGGTAGGGAAGCCCAGAAATGGAAATCTTTCTTTTTAATGTTAATGTGTTTAAAAAAAACAGTATTTCAAAGTTCTGAAAGGACTATCTTTTTCTTCTATTTGTATTCATTTGTGAAGCTATGTCTGTAAAATAAAAATAGAAAAAGTCAATTGGTTCAGATACTAACATTTGAAAGTTTATCTCCATATTTATTGTTCTTAGATCTTAAAATACTTTGTGTGATCTAAATATGGATGTTACAGAATTGTTGTATCTAATTAATTGTAGGTAGATCCTTCTTTTCGTTCTATGATGGCACTTCAGCAGGAACAAGGTAGTACGTCATATTGTGAACTTCAAAAGGAGACAAGTAAAAGAGGTAATGAACCAGTTGTAGAAGAAAAAGAAATAATAAAGTGGTCAAAGTTGCCTGGGCAGGTGAGATATTTCAATAATATCAAATTCATTTATATTTTAATGTTCTTTACACATTTATTTCAAGATATGGAAGATAATTCAGATATTTCCAAATGGACGATTGTTTGCTTATTAAATTTGAAGCTTATTCAATCTATCTAGGCAATGACAAAAACTGTGTGCTTTTCTGATAAGTCCTGTTCCAGTGTAGCTCTTATTTTTTTGCTTAGTTGGAAATGCTCCCAGACCTTGGTTCTTCAATTTGTGTTGACTTCTCCATCAATCATGCTCCCAAACTCCTAAAACTAGATGGTCTTGACCATGTATCAAGAGAGAATGTAGAATGTATAAAAATGTTGAAACATGCTAACTATTCTAGTCAGTCACTTGATTGATTCCTAGTATCGAGGCACATGCATTCTTTTTTTAAATAGCCAATGTGGTATTTTTTTATTTAAGTTTTTTATTTACAAAACATATGCATGGGTAATTTTTCAACATTGACCTTACAAAGCCTTCTGTTCTAAATGATCCCCTCCTTCCCCCCATCCCTTCCCCTAGATGACAGCTAGTCCAATACATGTTAAATATATTAAAAATATATGTTAAATCCAATATATGTACACATATTATACAGTTATCTTGCTGCACAAGAAAAATTGGATCAAGAAGAAAAAAAAAACTGGGAAAGAAAACAAAATATAAGCAAATAACAACAGAGAGAGTGGGAATGCTATGTTGTGGTTCACATTCAGTTCCCACAGGCCTCTCTCTGGATGTAGATGGTTCTCTTCATCACTGAACAACTGGAAATGGTTTGAATCATCTCATTGTTGAAGAGAGCCATGTCCATCAGAATTGATATTGTATAATCTTTTTTTTTTGCAATGTTTAATGATCTCCTGGTTCTGTTCATATCACTTAGCATTAGTTTGTGTAAGTCACTCCAGGCCTCTCTGAAATCATCTTGCTGGTAGTTTCTTACAGAACAATAATATTCCATAACATTCATATAGCAAACTTACTCAGCCATTCTCCAATTGATGGGCATACATTTACTTTCCAGTTTCTAGCTACTACAAAAATTTTTGCACATATGGGTCCCTTTCCCTCTTTCTTTGGGATACAAGCCTAGTATTAAAATAACACTGCTAGATCAAAGGGTATGCACAGTTTGATAATTTTTGAGCATAGTTCCAAATTGCTCTCCAATTGCTTGTTGGATCCACTCAAAGTTCCACCAACAATGTATCAGTGTCCCAGTTTTCCCACATCCCCTCTAACATTAATCATTATCTATTCCTATCATCTTAGCCAATCTGACAGGTATCTCAGTAGTGATATCACAGAATTGTCTTAATTTGCATTTCTCTGATCAATATTGATTTGGACCAACTTTTCATATGACTAAAAATAGTTTCAATTTCTTCATCTGAAAATTGTTCACATTCTTTGACCATTTGTCAGTTGTAGAATGGCTTGAATTCTTACAAATTAAAGTCCGTTCTCTACATATTTTAGAAATGAGGCCTTATCAGAACCTTTCAATGTAAAAATGTTTTCTAAGTTTATTGCTTCCCTTCTAATCTTGTCTGCATTAGTTTTGTTTTCACAAAAACTTTTTTTTCTTTTTTTTCTTTTATTAATTTAATAATTATACATTTTTTTGACAGTATGTGTATGAGTAATTTTTTTTATAACATTATTCCTTGTATTCATTTTTCCAGATTTTCCCCTCCCTTCCTCTACTCCCTCCCCTAGATGATAGGCAATCTCATACATTTTACATGTGTTACAGTATAACCTAGATACAATATATGTGTGTAAATCCAATTTTCTTGTTGCACGTTAAGTATTGGATTCCGAAGGTAAAAGTAACCTGAGTAGATAGACAGTAGTGCTAATATTTTACATTCAATTCCCAGTGTTCCTTCTCTGGGTGTAGTTGTTTCTGTCCATCATTGATCAGCTGGAAGTGAGTTGGATCTTCTTTATGGTGAAGATATCCATTTCCATCAGAATACATCTTCTTACAGTATTGAAATGTATAGCAATCTTCTGGTTCTGCTCGTTTCACTCAGCATCAGTTGATGTAAGTCTCTCCAAGCCTCTCTGTGTTCCTCTTGCTGGTCATTTCTTACAGAGCAATAATATTCCATAGCCTTCATATACCATAATTGTAATATAATTCATTTGTAACATGCCCTCCTAGCAGTTACAATTACTAGTCTGTCCTAGGCCCAACAGAGTACCTTTGACCACTGACCCAGCTCGCCTCTTCTGAGGCCTTCAACCATTCTCCAATTGATGGACATGTATTCATCTTCCAGTTTCTAGCCACTATGAAAAGAGCTGCTACAAACATTTTGGCACATACAGGTCCCTTTCCCCTCTTTAGTATTTCTTTGGGATATAAGCCCAGTAGTAACACTGCTGAATCAAAGGATATGCACAGTTTGATAACTTTTTGGGCATAGTTCCAGATTGCTCTCCAAAATGGCCAGATTCTTTCACAACTCCACCAACAATGTATTAGTGTCCCAGTTTTCCCACATCCCCTCCAACATTCATCATTATTTGTTCCTGTCATCTTAGCCAATCTGACATGTGTCACAAAAACTTTTTAACTTAATATAATTAAAATTATCTGTTTTGTGATCAGTAATAATCTCTAGTTCTTCTTTGGTCACAAAGTCCTTCCTCCTCCACAAGTCTGAGAGGTAAACTATCATGTGTTCTTCTAATTTGTTTATAATATTATTCTTTATGTCTAGATCATGAACCCATTTTGACCTTATCTTAGTATACGATGTTAGATGTGGGTCAATGCCTAGTTTTTGCCATACTAGTTTCCAATTTTCCCAGCACCTTTTGTTAACATAATGAATTTTTGTCCCAAAAGCTGGGGTCCTTGTGTTTGTCAAATACTAGATTGCTATAGTTATTGACTGTTTTGTTCTGTGAGCCTAACCTATTCTACTGATCAACTAGTCTGTTTCTTAGCCAATACCAAATGGTTTTGATGACTGCTGCTTTATAATATAGTTTTAGATTTTGTACAACTAGGCTATCATCATTTGCTTTTTTTCCCATTAATTCCCTTGAAATTCTTGACCTTTTGTTCTTCAGATGAATTTTATTGTTATTATTTCTAGGTCAGTATAATAGTTTCTTGGGAGTTTGATTGGCATAGCACTAAATAGGTAGATTAGTTTAGGTAGTATTGTCATCTTTATTATGTTCATTCGATTTGATATTTTTCCAGTTGATTAGATATGACTTTATTTGTGTGTAAAGTATTTTGTAGTTTTGCTCATATAGTTCCTGACTTTCCCTTGGCAGACAGCTGTCAATAGTATAAAATATTTGGAAATCTATTTTAAATGGAATTTCTCTCTGTATCTCTTGATGTTGGGTTTTGTTAGTGATATATAAGAATGCTGATTTATGTGGATTTATTTTGTATTCTGCAACTTTGCTAAAGTTGTAGATTATTTCTATTATTTCTAATAGTTTTTTTAGTTGATTCTCTAGGGTTCTATTATACCATCATATCATCTGCAAAGAGTGATAAGTTGGTTTCCTCATTATCTACTCTAATTCCTTTAATCTCTTTTTCTTCTCTTATTGCTAAAGCTAGCATTTCCAATTCAATATTGAATAGTAATGATGATAGTGGGTAAAACTTTGTTTTACCCCTGATCTTATTGGGAATAGTTCCAGTTTATGCTCATTACATATGATACTTGCTGATGGTTTTAAATAGATGCTACGACTATTTTAAAGAAAAGTCCCCTTATTCCTATGCTTTCTAGTGTTTTTAATAAGAATGGGTGTTGGATCAACTGCTTTTTCTGCATCTATTGAGATAATCATATGTTTCTTTGTTAATTTGGTTATTGATAAAGTCAATTATGCCAATAGTTTTCCTAACATTGAACCAGCCCTGCATTCCTGGTATAAATACTACTTGGTCAAGGTATATTATTCTGGGGATGATTTTCTGTAATATTTTTGCTAATATTTTATTTAAGATTTTTGCATCAATATTCATTAGGGGCATTGGTCTATAATTTTCTTTCTCTGTTTTCTTCCTACCTGGTTTAGGTATCAGTACCATATCTATGTCATAAAAGGAATTAGGTAGGAGTCCTTCATTCCCTATTTTTTTTTCAAATAGTTTGTATAGTATTGGAATTAATTGTTCTTTGAATGTTTGGTAGAATTCAAATGTAAACCCATCTGGGCTGGGGATTTTTTCTCAGGGAGTTGATTAATAGCTTGTTCTATTTCTTTTTCTGAATATTTAAGCAATTTACTTTTTCCTCTGGTAATCTAGGCAAATGTATATTTTTGTAGGTATTGCTCCATTTCACTTAGGTTATCAAATTTTGGCATAAAGTTTGGCAAAGTAATTGGGTAATTTCCTCTCCCTTTCTATTTTTAAGATTAACAATTTGATTTTCCTCTTTCTTTTTTCTAATGAAATTTAAAGTTTATCTATTTTATTGTTTTTTTTTATTATTATATATATATATATATATATTTTATAATATTATCCCTTGTATTCATTTTTCCAAATTACCCCCCTCCCTCTATTCCCTCCCCCCGACGACAGGCAATACCATACATTTTACATGTGTTACAATATAGTCTAGGTACAATACATGTGTGCGAATATCATTTTCTTGTTGCACAATAAACATTAGAATCCGAAGGTACATGCAACCTGGGCAGACAGATATTAGTACTAACAATTTTCATTCCCCTCCCAGTGTTTCTTCTCTGGGTGTAGCTACCTCTGTCCATCATTGATCAACTGGAAGTGAGTTGGATCTTCTTTATGTTGAAGATTTCCACTTCCATCAGAATACATCCTCATACAGTATTGTTGTTGAAGTGTACAGTGATCTTCTGGTTCTGCTCATTTCACTCAGCATCAGTTGATTTAAGTCTCTCCAGGCCTCTCTATATTCCTCCTGCTGGTCATTTCTTACCGAGCAATAATATTCCATAACCTTCATATACCACAATTTACCCAACCATTCTCCAACTGATGGACATCCATTCATCTTCCAGTTTCTAGCTACAACAAAAAGAGCTGCCACAAACATTTTGGCACATATATGTCTCTTTCCGCTCTTTAGTATTTCTTTGGGATATAATCCCAGTAGTAGCGCTGCTGGGTCAAAGGGTATGCACAGTTTGATAACTTTTTGGGCATAATTCCAGATTGCTCTCCAGAATGGCTGGATTCTTTCACAACTCCACCAGCAATGTATTAGTGTCCCAATTTCCCCACATCCCCTCCAACATTTGTCATTATTTGTTCCTGTCATCTTAGCCAATCTGACAGGTGTGTAGTGGTATCTCAGAATGGTCTTAATTTGCATTTCTCTGATCAGTAGTGATTTGGAACACTCTTTCATGTGAGTGGATATAGTTTCAATTTCTTCCTCTGAGAATTGTCTGTTCATCTCCTTTGACCATTTATCAATTGGAGAATGGTTCGGTTTCTTATAAATTATGGTCAGTTCTCTATATATTTTGGAAATGAGACCTTTGTCAGAACCTTTGTTTTTAAAAATATTTTCCCAATTTGTTACTTCCCTTCTAATCTTGTTTGCATTAGTATTATTTGTACAGAAACTTTTTAGTTTGATGTAATCAAAATCTTCTATTTTGTGATCAATAATGATCTCTAGTTCTCCTCTGGTCATAAATTCCTTCCTCCTCCACAAGTCTGAGAGGTAGATTATCCTCTGTTCCTCTAATCTATTTATTATCTCCCTCTTTATGCCTAAATCATGGACCCATTTTGATCTTATCTTGGTATATGGTGTTAAGTGTGGATCTATATCTAATTTCTGCCATACTAATTTCCAGTTTTCCCAACAGTTTTTTCCGAATAATGAATTTTTATCCCTAATGTTGGAATCTTTGGGTTTGTCAAAGATTAGATTGCTATAGATGTACCCTTTTTTGTCCTTTGTATCTAATCTGTTCCACTGATCTACCGGTCTATTTCTTAGCCAATACCAAATGGTTTTGGTGACTGCTGCTATATAATATAGCTTTAGATCAGGTACACTTAGACCACCTTCCTCTGAGTTTTTTTTCATTAGTTCCCTTGCAATTCTTGACCTTTTATTCTTCCATATGAATTTTGTTGTTATTTTTTCTAGGTCATTAAAATAGTTTCTTGGGAGTCTGATTGGTATAGCACTAAATAAATAGATTAGTTTGGGGAGTATTGTCATCTTTATTATATTCGCTCGGCCTATCCAAGAGCACTGAATGTCTTTCCAATTATTTAAATCTGATTTTATTTTTGTGGCAAGTGTTTTGTAATTTTTCTCATATAATTCCTGACTTTTCTTTGGTAGATGGATTCCCAAATATTTTATACTCTCAACATTTGTTTGGAATGGAATTTCTCTTTGTATCTCTTGCTGTTGCATTTTGTTAGTGATATATAAAAATGCCGAGGATTTATGTGGATTTATTTTGTATCCTGCCACTTTGCTGAAATTTTGAATTATTTCTAGTAGCTTTTTAGCAGAGTCTTTGGGGTTCTCTAAGTATACCATCATGTCATCTGCAAAAAGTGATAGTTTAATTTCCTCATTTCCTACTCTAATTCCTTGAATCTCTTTCTCGGCTCTTATTGCCGAGGCTAGCGTTTCTAGTACTATATTGAATAGTAATGGTGATAGTGGGCAACCTTGTTTCACTCCTGATCTTACTGGGAAAGGTTGCAGTTTATTTCTATTGCATATTATGCTTACTGACGGTCTTAAATATATACTCCTGATTATTCTAAGGAATAATCCACTTATTCCTATACTCTCAAGAGTTTTTAGTAGGAATGGATGTTGGATTTTGTCAAATGCTTTTTCTGCATCTATTGAGATGATCATATGGTTCTTATTAATTTGATTATTAATATGGTCAATTATATTAATAGTTTTCCTAATATTAAACCAGCCCTGCATTCCTGGAATAAATCCTACTTGATCATAGTGTATTATCTTGGAGATGATTTTCTGAAGTCTTTTTGCTAATATCTTATTTAAGATTTTAGCATCAATATTCATTAAGGAGATTGGTCTATAATTTTCTTTCTCAGTTTTCGATCTACCAGGTTTAGGTATCAGTACCATGTCTGTGTCATAAAAGGAGTTTGGTAGGACTCCTTCATCCCCTATTTTTTCAAATAATTTATATAACATTGGGGCTAATTGTTCTTTAAATGTTTGGTAGAATTCACATGTGAATCCATCTGGCCCTGGGGATTTTTTCCTGGGGAGTTGATTAATAGCTTGTTCTATTTCTTTTTCTGAAATGGGACTATTTAAGCAATTTATCTCCTCCTCTTTTAATCTAGGGAGCCTATATTTTTGGAGAAAGTCATCCATTTCACTTAAGTTATCAAATTTATTGGCATAAAGTTGGGCAAAGTAACTCCTTATTATTTCTCTAATTTCCTCTTCATTGGTGGAAAGATCCCCCTTTTCATTTGTAAGACTATCAATTTGATTTTCCTCTTTCTTTTTTTTGATCAAATTTACCAAAGGTTTATCTATTTTATTGGCTTTTTCATAAAACCAACTCTTGGTTTTATTTATTAATTCAATAGTTTTTTTACTTTCAATTTTATTGATTTCTCCTTTTAATTTTTGTATTTCGAGTTTAATTTTTGGTTGGGGGTTTATAATTTGGTCTTTTTCTAGCCTTTTAAGTTGTAAGCCCAATTCGTTAATCTTCTCTTTCTCAATTTTCTTCAAATAAGCCTCTAAAGATATAAAATTTCCCCTTATTACTGCTTTAGCTGCATCCCAAAGATTTTGATATGATGTCTCATCATTATCATTATCTTGGGTGAAATTGTTAATTGTTTCTATAATTTGCTCTTTCACCCAGTCATTCTTTAAGATGAGATTATTCAGTTTCCAATTACTTTTTGGTCTATTTACCCCTAACTTTTTACTGAATGTAGCTTTTATTGCATTGTGATCTGAGAAGAAGGCATTTATTATTTCTGCCTTCCTACATTTAATTTTGAGATCTTTATGTCCTAATATATGGTCAATTTTTGTATAGGATCCATGAACTGCTGAGAAGAAAGTATATTCCTTCCTATTGCCATTCAGTTTTCTCCAAAGGTCTATCATACCTAGTTTTTCTAATGTTCTATTTACTTTTTTAATTTCTTTCTTGTTTGTTTTGTGGTTTGATTTGTCTAAATCTGAGAGTGCAAGGTTGAGATCTCCCACTATTATAGTTTTACTGTCTATTTCTTCTTGCAGTTCTCTTAACTTTTCCTTTAGAAAGTTAGATGCTATACCACTTGGTGCATATATGTTTAGTATTGATATGGCTTCATTATTTATGCTACCTTTCAGCAGGATATAGTTTCCTTCCTTATCTTTTTTAACGAGATCTACTTCTGCTTTTGCTTGATCTGAGATAAGGATAGCTACCCCTGCTTTTTTGGCTTTACCTGAAGCATAATAGGCTCTGTTCCAACCTTTTACCTTTACTCTGTATGTATCTCCCTGCTTTAAGTGTGTTTCTTGTAGGCAACATATTGTAGGGTTCTGCTTTTTGATCCAATCTGCTATCCGTCTCCGTTTGATGGGATCGTTCATCCCATTTACATTTACAGTTAAAATTACTAATTCTGTATTTCCTGCCATCGTATTATCTCCAGATTATACTTTTTTCCCTTGACCCCCCTGATCCCCCTCCCCGATATTTAATTTACAGACCCCCCTTGTGACGCGCAACCCTCCCTCTTTTTTTTTTTTTTTTTTTAGGATCCCTCCCCCCTCCCTCCAAGTCCCTTCACTTATTCTCCTTTTCCTTTCCCCTTTTCCTCTCCCCCCTTTTAATGAGGTGAGAGAAAATTCTCTGAAAAACAAATATGTTAATTATTTACTCTTTGAGCCTCTTCTGATGAGAGTAAGATTCACACAATGATTCTCCCCCTCACTAAGTTCCCTCAGATATGGTGTATTTTCTATGTCTCTTCCTGGGATGTAGTTTCCCTCTTTTTATCACTCCTTCCCCTTTTTCTGAACCGACCTCCTTCCCTTTACTACACCCCCCTTTTTTTCTTTTATATCAGTAAAATCAAATTATCCTTGAGTATTTTTTATATACCCACAACAGAGTTACAGTTCTCAAGGGTTCTGTGTACCTTTTTCTGTTTCTCTTTAGTCTTGTGGATGTAGATCAAATTTTTTGTTTAAGTCTGGTTTTTTTCTTAGAAACATATAGAATTCCTCTGTTTCATTGAATGACCATCTTCTTCCATGGAAAAAGATGCTAAACTTAGCTGGGTAGTTCATTCTTGGTTGCAGTCCTTGATCTTTTGCCTTACGGAATATCAGGTTCCAGGCCCTTCTATCTTTTAATGTGGAGGCAGCCAGATCTTGGGTGACCCTTATTGTGGCACCTTGGTATTTAAATTGTTTTTTTCTAGCTGCTTGCAGGATTTTCTCCTTTGTGTGGTAATTCTGCAGCTTAGCCACAATATTCCGTGGTGTTCTTTTTTTAGGGTCTATTTCAGAAGGAGTTCGATGAATTCTTTCCACATCTACTTTCCCTTCTGTTTCTATTATCTCTGGACAGTTCTCTTTGATAATTTCCTGTAAAATAGAATCTAGGCTCTTTTTTTGGTCATAGTTTTCAGCAAGTCCAATGATCCGCAGATTATCTCTCCTAGATCTATTTTCCAGGTCTATAGATTTTCCCAGTAAGTATTTGACGTTGTTCTCCAGCTTCTCATTTTTTTTGTTTTGTTTGACTGATTCTTGGGTTCTCTGTGAATCATTCATTTCTATTTGTTCCATCCTGACTTTTAAGGAGTTATTTTCTTCTTTCACAGTTTTTAGTTCTTTTTGTAAATGCCCAATTTCGTTTTTAAATGAATTATTTTGCTCTATTGAATTTTTTTCCATTTCCCTAATTTTTTTTTTTTGAGAATTATTTTCTTTTTCCAATTCAGAAATTCTATTTTCTTGAGACTTTTTTATCTTTTCCAATTCAGAAATCCTACTTTCCTGTGTTTTTTTAACCTTTTCTAATTCACTAATTTTGTTTCCCTGCATCTCCTGTGAATTCTTTATTTTTTCCAACTCCAATTTCAGGACATTGTTATTCTCTATCATAACTTCCCTTTCCTTTCCCCATTTTTCTTCGATCTCCCTCAATTTTTTAAGAGCTTCTTCTAGGAGAGAGTTATGTGATGGGGGGCAGGAATCGTTCCCCTTTAGGTTGTTGTCTGCTGTCTCTCTGCTGTTAACTTCCTCGGGGTTGGATACCCGCTCTTTCTCTGTATAGAAGGAATCTATGGTTTTTCTAGCTTTTTTGCTCATACTTAAAAAAATGTTTTGGGGTCTGTCCCTGGGGTAGGAAATTATTTACTTCTTTACCAGCTTCCTCCCAGACCGGATGGATGCAGCGGCTCCTGAGCCTGAGCTAAGAGAGAGCTCTGGGAGAGAGTTCCCCACCCCCTCCCTGGAAGTGCCTCAGAGGTGATTAGCACTGCTGTGCTTTGAGGGCGTAGAATAGTGAAGACAGCACGAAGCCCAGCCTATGCGTCCCGGTGGGGCGTGGATGTCTGCAGCAGGTGACGTGAGAAGCCCCTGCGCTCAAACTGGAAGTGTCTGCCAGAAACCACGGTCCCTAGTTCAAAGGTTCCGCTTCTCTGGGACTTCCTGGAGCTGAGTTCCACTCCCTCCAGCTAAGCTAGGCAGTGTGTGTTGCCTTGGGCCGTATCCACCCACTTGTCAGTCTCTTAACTATTCTCAGGAGGTAGCTGAGGCCACACCCCCTGGTGCCAAGAGTTCTGCTGAGTCACCCCCCGGGTCGGGGAAAATCTAATTTGAGTTTTAAAATATTTTGGCTTTCTCTTCTGGACTGCTAAATAATTAGCAGAGAAGAGCTAACAGCCTGTGCCAGATTCCTTTACCTCAGTGGCTTCTCTGATCCCAGAGCCCTTCCCAGCGCAATGGGCGCAGTGTGCCCCTACCCCACCGTCTGTGCTGGTCTTTCTTATTCCTCCCCTGAGAACTGACCTTTCCTGTTGAAACTCCAGATTCTCTTCAGCTGGTAAGTCGTGCTTCCAGTCCTTGTGGTATCTATCAGTCCTGAGCTAATTTTGAGACTTAATTTATCTAATTGGTTGTGAGGGAGTGAGGACGTTCACTGAGTCGTGTGTTTCTTCTCCGCCATCTTGGCTCCGCCCCTATTTTATTGTTTTTTTCATAAAACCAAATTTTAGTTTTATTTATTAATTAAATAGTTTTTTTTTTTACTTTATAGATCAATGTGATCTAATATTCTTTCTTTGAGACAAATCTGATGAGAGTAAGATTCACACAATGTTTGTCATACTTCATTCTTTCCCTTAATTATAATAGGTTTTCTTTGCCTCTTCCTGAAATGTAATTTTTCTCTTTTTACCTCCACTTTCTCCTTTTTCCAGTACAATCCTCTTTCCACTTCTAGTTTCTTTTTTATAACAGTAAAATCAGATTATACATGTACTCTCTATGTATACTCATAACAGAAATACAGTTCTCAAGAGTTTTTTTTTTTTTTTCTTTTTACCTTTTTATGCTTTTCCTGAGTTCTATATTTGGAGGTCAAGTTTTTTATTTAGCTCTGGTCTTTTCATCAGAAATAAATGGAATTCTGCTCTTTCATTGAATGTCCATCTTCCCTGAAAGAAAATGCTCAGTTTAGTGGGTTGTTTTTTTTTAACAGTTATAGTTAAATTTATTTATTTATTTATTTTTATTAATTTTATAATTATAACATTTTTTGACAGTACATATGCATAGGTAATTTTTTATAACATTATCCCTTCTACTCCCTTCTGTTCCGAATTTTCCCCCTTCTTCCCTCCACCCTCTGCCCTAGATGGCAGGCATTCCCATACATATTAAATATGTTATAGTATATCCTAGGTACAATATATATGTGCAGAACCGAATTTTGTTGTTGTTGTTGTTGTTGCAAAGGAAGAATTGGATTCAGAAGATACAAATAACCTGGGGAGAAAAACAAAAAAATGCTAACAGTTTACACTCATTTCCCAGTGTTCCTTCTCTGGGTGAAGATGATTCTGTCCATTGTTGATCAAGTGGAATTGGATGAGCTCTTCTCTATGTTGAAGATATCCACTTCCATCACAATACATCCTCATACAGTATCATTGTTGAAGTGTATAATGATCTCCTAGTTCTGCTCATTTCGCTCAGCATCAGTTGATGTAAGTCTCTCCAAACCTCTCTGTATTCCTCCTGTTGGTCCTTTCTTACAGAACAATAATATTCCATAACATTCATATACCATAATTTACCCAACCATTCTCCAATTGATGGACATTCATTCATCTTCCAGTTTCTAGCTACTACAAAAAGGGCTGCCACAAACATTTTGGCACATACAGATCCCTTTCCCTTCTTTAGTATTTCCTTGGGATATAGGCCCAGTAGTAGCTGGATTAAAGGGTATGCACATTTTGATAACTTTTTGGGCATAATTCCAGATTGCTCTCCAGAATGGTTGGATTCTTTCACAGCTCCACCAACAATGCATCAGTGTCCCAGTTTTCCCACATCTCCTCCAATATTCATCATTATTTGTTCCTGTCATCTTAGCCAATCTGACAGGTGTGTAGTGGTATCTCAGAGTTGTCTTAATTTGCATTTCTCTGATCAGTAGTGATTTGGAACACTCTTTCATATGAGTGGAAATAGTTTCAATTTCATCATCTGAAAATTGTCTGTTCATAACCTTTGACCATTGATCAATTGGAGAATGACTTGATTTCTTATAAATAAGAGTCAATTCTCTGTATATTTTGGAGATGAGGCTTTTATCAGAACCTTTAACTGTAAAAATGTTTTCCCAATTTAAAATTTTCTATTTTGTGATCAATAATGATCTCTAGTTCTCCTTTGGTCACAAATTCCTTCCTCCTCCACAAGTCTGAGAAGTAAACTATCCTATGTTCTTCTAATTTATTTATGATCTCGTTCTTTATGCCTAAATCATGGACCCATTTTGATCTTATCTTAGTATGTGGTATTAAGTGTGGGTCCATGCCTAGTTTCTGCCATACTAATTTCCAGTTTTCCCAGCAGTTTTTGTCAAATAATGAATTCTTATCCCAAAAGTTGGGATCTTTAGGTTTGTCAAACACTAGATTGCTATTTTTATTCATTACCTTGTCCTGTGAACCTAACCTATTCCACTGATCAACTAGTCTATTTCTTAGGGGTAGTTTATTCTTGACTTCATGCCAAGTTCCTTTGCCTTTTGGAATATCAGATTCCAGGCCCTTTGATCCTTTAAGGTGGAAGCTGCTAGATCTTGTATAATACTTATTGTGGCTTCTTAGTATTGGAATTGTTGTTTTCTGGCTGCTTATGATATTTTTTCTTTGGTCCAATAGTTCTGGAATTTAGCCACGATATTCCTTGGAGCTTTAATTTTGGGGTCTCTTTTCAGGTGTTTGCTGAATTCTTTCAGGGGTAATTTTACCTTCTGATTTTATGACATCTGGGCAGTTCTCTTTGATGATTTCTTGAAAAATAATGTCTAGGGTCTTTTTTTCATCATCTGGTTTTTCAGGAAGTCCAATAATCCTTAGATTGTCTCTCCTAGATTTATTTTCCAGGTCATTTGTGTTCCCAATTCGGTATTTTACATTTTTTAAAAATTTTTTTGGTTTTGCTTGATTGATTCTTCTTGTCTCATTGAGTCATTCATTTCCATTGTTCAGTTCTGAATTTTAGTGATTTATTTTCTTCATTTCCTTTTTTTAACTTCTTTTTGTATTTGTCAAATTGAATTTTTAAATGAGTTGTTTTTTTCTATGGAATTTTTTTTTTCCATTTCACAAATTCTGTTTCTTAAGGATTTATTTTCTTTCTCCATTTCACAAATTCTGTTTTTCTGGGAGTTGTTTTCTTTTTCCATTTTGTCAAATCTATCTTTTAATGAGTTATATGCTTTTTCCAAACTCTCTTGCAAAGTTTTCATTTCCTTTCCCCATTTTTCTTCTAGCTTTCTTTAAAGATGCTTTTTAATTTCTTCTAGAAGAGCTTTGTGTTTTGGGGTCCAGGTTATATCATCTTTTGGAGCTTCATCTGGAGACAATCTGCTTTTAGTCTCCTTACCATAAAAACTATCTATGGTTAGAGTTCTTCTTTTTTTTTCTTCTTCTTCTTCATCGTTATTATTATTTTTAAGTTTAGGTCTGTTTTTAGGGCAGGGGAATTTGTGCAAGCTTCCTCTACAAGTGGCTATGGCTGCACTGAGTCCAACTTAACTCTCGCTGGTACTGTGTGGGCGTGGCCAGGTCACGTGAGATTCTGGCTTTTTTTTGGGGGGGGGAGTTCACTATTTACCTTTTGTATTTGTGTGGGATGTTTTATAACTTCTCTGATGATCTTTTGGCTTTCAACTAGGACAGAGTAGCCAACACTGCTATAGCTTACTCCCAGTAGATTCTTGCCCACACAGAGCCTACAGCACCCCAGGTCTGCACTGTCTGTGTTGGCATCTGTGCTCAGCCTGCTTGCACTTGGCCCACCTCCCTCCGGGCTTATTGAAACAGACTTTTTCTGGAGATATTCAAAATTATCTTCTGCTGGTAATTTGTTGTACTCCCAATATTCATGGATGCTACCAGTCCAGAACTAATTCAGAGGTTAGGTTTGCTAATTAGTCTGAAGATTGTAGGAGAAGGTAAGAAAGAAACATGTGTCCTTTCTGACATCTTGGCTCTCCCCCCCCCCCCCATGTGGTAATTTTTTTTTTTTTTGATTGACTAGACATATTTTTAATGGATTTTGTTTTTCTTGCTTTCTTGTTTGGGGATGAGGGAATAACTGGGAAGAAAAGAGTTTAGAAATGAAAATACAATTGAATTATAAAAAATACAAAGTAGGAATTGAGGCAGCAAGGATACAAAAAATATAACTCAACTTGAAAAGGAAAGAACACAGGGACAGCTAGGTGGCTCAGTGGATAGAGCTCCAGCCCTGAAGTCAGGAGGACCTGAGTTCAAATTTGGCCTCCGAATACTTAATACTTCCTAACTGTGTGACCCTGGGCAAGTTATTTAACTCCAATTGCCTCAGCAAAAAGAGAAAAAAGGAAAGGAAAGGAAAGAACATTTTCATATGGAATTGAGGCAGGTTTCATAGAGGAGGAGATGCCCAAAGTAAGAATTAAAGTGTTAGACATATATTGGGTTACTTGCTTCTAGGGGAGGGGGAAAGCAGGGAGGAGAAAAAAATTGAAATACAAGGTTTTGCAAGGATGAATGTTGAATCCATGCATATGTAAAATAAAAAGCTTTAATTAAAATATCAAAAAAAAAAAAGAAAAAAGAACTTGTTAAAATAATATTTAGGCAACATCTAGGATAGCTCTCTAAAAGTTAGAGATTTGGAACTGAATTAATGAAATGTATATCCAATAGGATTGGATCCATATGCTTAGAGGTCATTAGCTTTGAGATATTTTAAGGAGTTATCATCAACACAGACACTAACATTTATTAAACATTGGGGTGATCACTTAACCTATGGGAATGGAAGAAATTCACCAACAAGAATAATTTAGAGAGAAGTAGAGGACAGGGCTTTAATGGACTCTCACAGTTGAGAGGAACAAAGGTAATTTTTCAGCCATTTCCAACAAAAATGACTGAGAGCAGTCAGATAGATAAAGAGAACCCAAAGAAGGCCTAGCATGGAAAGCAAGAGACTAGCCAATACTGAGGAGGAGAGAGCAGTTGTCCATGTTGATTGGTGTCAAGAAAAGGTGAAGGAAAATGAAGAATGTGGGAAAACCTATCAGAACTAGCAGTGGAAGTGGTTATTGTTGCTCATTTATAGAGCAGTCTTAGAAGTCTTAGAGATGAGATCCAGATGGTGAGGAGGCTCCACAAAGGCAAGAAGTAGACTACTTTCTCCTAGGACTGTAGTGAAAAAGGGGAGAGTTGGGACAATCTTTTGTAGGCAAGCAGGGTCAAGGAAAGTTTTGGGCTTTTATTTTGTTTTGTTTTCTTAATGAATAGGTAGACCTGAGTAAAATTTTAGGCAGTCAGGAAAAAGCCAGGAGTTGGAGAAAAACTGAAGAAGAATGGGAATAATTTTAGGGCATTCTTTCAAAGGAGAGAATGTAATCAAGGACAGCACTGCAGGCAAAGAGAGGTCACCTCAGTGGTTGGAAAGAAAAGAAGAATGAGCAAAAATAGATTTTGGGGTGTGAAGAAAAGGAAATGCTGGATGACCCAGTCTTCTTAATAAAGCTGAAGTCAAGGTTACAGAAAGATAGGTGAGAGGAGTTGAACCTTTGAGGAGAAATTATGTGAATTTAAGTGTCTCTTACAAGAAATGAATATAACAATTATGCCTTACTGGGGACCTATTTGAGGTTAGAAGACATGAATTTGGACCAATAGGTATGGTTTCATAACTCAGTCAGTATTCTCTGTCTCCACAGTAGAAGTAAGTGAAACAAATGATATTAGGGATTCATGGTTGAGTGTTAGTAGCAGTTGAAGAACCAAAAAATAAGGAATTTAGGAAATTCAAGTATTGAAGATAATGCCTTGAACTACTTAAATATGATATGTCAGTCATGCATTTATTCAACATCTTTTTTTTTTTTTTTTTCAGGCACAATACCAAGTTCTGGGGATGAAAAAAGAGGGAAAAGGAGAGGGAAAAGAATTCCTATTCTTAAGGAATTCTAGAATTAATGGGGTAGATATCTTGCATAACACTTTGTACAGATAGGGTATAAACAGAGTATAGACAGAGTAGATTGGAGATAATCTCAGGGGGAAGGCTTTTTTGGGAAAGGCTTTTTGTAGAATGTGGTACTTTAGCTGAGATTTGAAGGAAGCCAAGGAAGTTGGAAGGTGGAGATGAGGAAGGATAGAGTACCAGACTTCGAGGAAATGCAGTGAAAATGCTAAGGAGGTAGGGTTGTGTGTAAAGAAGAGCAAGGCAGCCAGTTTCAAAGGCTTACAGAGTATGTTTCAGGGTATAAGATATGAGAAGTCTGCAAGGTAAGAAGGAAACAGGTTATGGAGGGCTTTAAAAGACAGGATTTTTTATAGGCAATTGGTTGCCACTGGAGTTGACTGAACAGGTTGTTACTGAAGCCAGAACAGGAGTTAGAGGAATAGGGATTATCACTAAGGGCCCTTCCAACTCCACATCTTTGATCCAGTGATCATGGTGTATGCACATAAGAAATCCTCCTGGTGACCTAGTTTCATAACCTGTCATCCTCAAGTCTTCCTTCACATTCACTTCACATGTTCACACTTCACAATTTTGAGTCTACCTTAAAAACTTGTAGTTTCCACTCACATTGCTGCCATCTTGTTGTAGGCTTTCATTATCTCAGCAGACTTCTTGCTCTGCTTGTCTCTTCCCACTTGAATTTCAGCTACCAAACAGATCTTTTGAAAGTGAAGGTCTGACTGTCACACACTCAATAAACTGCAATGTTCCTTATTCTCTCCAGGATCAAATATAAAATACTCTAAATATTTACAATCTGTCCCTTTTTTAACCTTTCTAGTGTTCTTATATTTTACTCTCTCAACTGTGGTGATTGAATGTGGATCACAACATAGTAGTTTCACTTTTGTTGTTGTTTGCTTGCGTTTTGTTTTCTTTCTCTTTTTTTTCCCTCTTTGGTCTGATTTTTCTTGTGCAATATGATAATTGCAGAAATATCTATAGAAGAATTGTGCATGTTTAACATATTGGATTACTTGCTTTCTAAGGCAGGGGAGAGGAAGAATAGAAGGAGAAAATTGGAACACAAGGTATTTATTGCAAGGTTGAATTTGAAAACTATCTATTCGTTTGTTCTGAAAATCAAAAGCTTTATTTAAAAAGAAGAAAAAATATTTTACTCCTCTACAAGTATTCTGTAGTCCATTGACTCATCACCTTACTGTTTTTCAAACACTTCACTCAATCTCTTAATTCTGTGCTTTTTATCTGGTTGTTCATTTTTAAATTTTTTTATACTTTTTGATTAAAGCTGTTTATTTTCAAAACAAATGCATAGACAGTTTTCAACATTCACCTTTGCAATACCTTGTGTTTCAGTTTTTTTCCCCCCTTCCCTTTTCCTCACCCCTTCCCCTAGATGGCAACTAATCCAATATGTTAAACATGTATAATTCTTCTATAGATATTTCTGCAATTATCATGTTGCACAAGAAAAATCAGACCAAAAAGAAAAAAAAAAAGGAGAAAGAAAACAAAATGCAAGCAAACAACAATAAAAAGGTGAAAATTCTGTGTTCCACCACCACTTTCTGAATTCCTTTGTTTCAGCTCAAATCCCACCTTCTGAAAGACTTTCCTTGCACTTCCCTTTTCCCTCATAAACGTCTAGTGCCTTTCTTATACAATTATGACCTGTTTAAACCACATATATAGTTTATATGCTTCTGTGTTCTCAAATGATGCCTTAGCAATGCTTATGCCAGGTGGTATGGTAAGTAGAACACTGGGGTTAGAGTTGTTAGAAACAATTCTGACAAATAGGCGAGCAGTACATGAACAAACTCAGAATAAATGAAGTAGTATGAACTTTTATTATATTCCTGCAGGAAGTGGGACTGAACCTCCAGATGAGCTCACACAATTTTCAGAAGCAAGAATATAGCCTTTTATCCCTGATCCCAGCTGAGAAGTCCCTCTCCCATCTCTCTAATTCATTAGGGAGATGAAGTTAACATTCTTTCCTGATTCTCTTTCCACATACACCCTTTAATATGTCCTCCCTCTTACTACATACATTGTATGACCATTAAAATGAGCCTTAGCTCCTCCTGGGGAGAAGTTAATATTTATGAAGCAATTAAACATGCATACTCTTAACTAAGCTATGATTTTGGCCCTACTTTAATTTTTTTTTTTTTTTTTTTTTTTACTTAACTAGTTCTGTACAGTTTTACCTAGATTTCAGCTGATTTTAGGAGCTCCCTTGCTCCTTTCCTCTGGATTACTTCTAGTCCCAAATGTCCCATTTTTCCTCCACTATGGGAGCATAACTGCTTATTGTTTCTTGCAAAGTCCAGAAGACTAAGTTCAAATATGGCCTCATACAGAAACAAGCTATGCAACCCAGAGCTGTCTGCCTCAATTTTCTTACTTGTAATTGGTAATCATCATAACAAGCTCTTATTTGAAAGGGTTTTTGTGAGGATAAAAGAAGATGATATTTATAAAGCCTTTAGAATAGTGGCTGGGAAATAATAACTTGCTTAATAAATGCTTGTTCTTTTGTTCCCTTTTGTGTTAGTGTACACGTAACAACAATCATAATAATACAAAAGGTTATTTCGGGGGTTCTCAAACTATAGCTCGCAGGCCAGATGCGCCCGCTGAGGACCTTTATGTAGCTCGCTGGGTTATGGCAAATGGGCTGAGGGGCAGAGACAGAGTGTGAGTTTTTATTTTTACTGTAGTCCAGCCTCCAACAGTCTGAGGGACAGTGAACTGGCCCCCTATTTAAAAGTTTGAGTACCACTGGGTTAGTACAAGGAAACTTTAGTTGAATGGTTGAAATTTTGAATACAAATAAAAGTATGGTGCAGTACTTGGAATTTTTTTAATTATATGATTATGTAGGCTGAAAATAGAAATTAGATTTAGCCATCTTCAGTGTAATCATTAATGACTTTGTGATGTCTCATGTGCAAAACGTCCTTGATAAATTTTTGTTGAACTTCAATTTGGATCCATGGTTATTGAAGGGATTTTGGGAATGTTTAGGATAGACTCCTAACTTTTAAGGAAATTTCCAAGGAAATCTATTTCCAAACTAACAGCTCTTTGTTCCTTGTCAGAGACATAATATTAGATTTCAATAGGCCTCAACATTAGTTTCTGTAACATACTCATGACAGGTGTTTTATATGATCAGTGAAATGATTTGTTTTATTTGCTGTAGATTTTTTGTTGATAAATTATTTTATAGGTTTATAAAATTACAAGGAAATTTTAACAATAGCTTTCTAAATACTGGAAATATAGCTTTTTGATCATGTTGCAAAGATTTCTTTTTAACTCAGTAAAATTTTATCAGTCTGCCCTCCCAAAATGTTGAATTTTAAAAAGGAAAGTATTAAATTTATTAATGAAATTATCTCTTGGATTAAAATTTTGAAGTGATGTAGAAATTAGGAAATAAAATGAGATAAGGGATATAAGACAAAAAATATTGTGTTCCTAAACTTTATTATGTTATATATTTGCATTTTCTTTTCCCTTATAGATTACTGAAAATGTTCTTTAGTTTACTGGAAATGTTAAAATGATAAATTCTGCATTTTAATATATTTCTGTTTTCACATAGAAATCATGATCTTTTTTGATCTGTATAGTTTCCTGAACAGTTAATTGTCAAGTGAATCTCTCTGAAGGGAAAGTGAACTTGAAAAGACATTAATTCTTTTTTCCCTTACATATAGATGTGAAAAAGAAATCTAGAAAACAAACTTTTAAAAAAGTATTTTTTCTTCCTGCCTTCCTCCTATTCTTTTAAAATTTATGTAGCCCAATAATGAGGCACTTAAAGAATTCAGTAATAAAAATATTTATGGCAACTCTTTTTTGTGGTGACTAAGAATTGGAAATAGAGGGAATGCCCATAAATTAGGGAATGGCTGAACAAGCTAATGGAATATTATTGTGCTAAAAGAAATGACAAATTGGATGATTTCTGAAAAATCTGGAAAGACTTACATGAATTGATATACAAAGTAAAGTGAACAGAACCATGTTATATAAAGAATTGTGAAGGACTTTTCTGTTCTCAATAATACAGTGATCTAAGACATTTCAAATGACTTATGAGGAAAATTCCATATACCTTCAGAGAAAGAATTGATACAAACTGTCTGTCTATATATGAACTGAAGCATATAGTTTTTCACTTTTGTTTGTTCAAGTCCTACTCAAAATAATAAGTAAATGTTTTAGGTGATTGCACTTGTATAATCTATATTAGATTGCTTACCATTTCAGGGAGGAAAGAGGGAAAAAGGAAGCTATAAAATTTGAAACTCAAAACTTAAAAAAAATAAAACAATAAATGTCAAAAATTCTTTTTACATGTAATTGGGGAAAAATAAAATATTACTAAAATAATTCAATAGTAAATAAAATTATCATTTAACCATCATAGGTGTTTTATTTACCTAATTTTGTGTGGGAAATTGTATTCAATAGGTTTGCCGTATCCCAAACAAGCACCTGTTTTCACTGCATACAGGAGACCGAGGATGTTTCTGTATAAATTTCTCCCAGAATGGAAGAATGTTAGCAGCAGCATGTGCAGGCCATGATGGTTATCCCGTTATTTGTAAGTTGTAAACCTGTATGTTTCATCTGAATTTTTATGGTCTTTAGGAGGGTACTAAAAAGAAGCATTTGAAATTATTTTGAAATTTAAAAAAATCAAATGCCTAAAATATAATAGCATTAGACATGTAACATATACCACTTGAGAAGTTTAAAATAATAATTTTGGTTAGAAGACATATTACAGCAGTAAAAACTGCCTGTTGCTGGAATATTCTACTTTTCAAAACACTCATGATAGTGACTTGTTTAATGAATCCATTAACAAATGTTTATTTATCAGTTATATGCCAAGTATTTGGGATACATGTATAAAAATTAAGACAATCCCTCTTCCCAAGGGACTTTCATTTTGATGGGGCAGAACATATATAATTCAATATATACTACACAAATGTGAAATGAATAAGTATACATATATACATATACATAAGTATATGCATATATACATAAGTAATTCATGACAAAGTAGTTTAGGAGAGAGGGAACTAGGGATTAGGTTGACTTCATGCAGAGGAAGGTTCTTGAGCAGTACATTAAAGGAGGGACTTTATAAATCCAACCCCAGAGAGAGAAGATATGGAGTATCATATATAAAAAGCTGGAAAACCAGTTTCACTGAATTACAGAATGTAGAAGGGAAAGTCTGTTTCAGGGCATCCAATAGAAGAATAGGTTGAAGCCAAATTATATAGGACAAGCTAATCAGAGAAACAATAGGAAGCCACTGAAGGAAATTGAATAGGGGAGTCATATGATCAGTTGTGCACTAAAGGAGTATTACTTTGGCTCTTTGTGGATAGATTGAATAGGGGAAAGTCTTTAGACTATAAGACCAGTTGTTGCAGTAGGCTTAGAGAAAGGATGAGAGTCTGAATTAAGGTGGCAGCTGTGGGAGTAGAGAGAAGAGGTCAGATAGGGAAAATACACATTAGCATGAAATAAGCAAATAGCTCATCCAGTTGTAATTCAACTATGTGGCTTAAATTATTTAAAGTAGCATTGTTTCAGTATATGAACCATTAGATGAGAGTGAATGTTTATAAACTTTTCAGGTAATATAGCAGAGATGAAACTGAAATTTTTCATTTTGGGGATATATTTTAGAATAATGTTCCACTATTTTAGCTTGATCAATTTCTAATCCTGTCAATTTCTAATCAACCTAAAGATTTATATTTTAGTATATATGTTTAATAATATTTTAACACAATATTAAAGATCAATATTTTGAGAATATTTTAAATTTACTGGAACATGAAATTTAAGTGAAATATTTCTAGATCATGCCCTCTAAGCACAGTTTTCCCTCAGGGTTCTATTCTAGGACTGCTTCCCTTTTTCTTCTCTACTTACTTCACTTGGTGATCTCATCAGTTCCTATTTTTAAAATTATCTTTGCTGATGATTCAAATCTACCGGTACTATCCAAAGACCTGCTGCTCTCCAGTCTTCCATCTTCAAGTGCCTTTCATACATCTCAGACTGGATATATAGTAGACATCTTTCCCTGCATCATTCTCCAAGTCTACATTTCCTATTACTGTAGTGGGCAAGAACATCCTCCATATTCCTCAGGTTCACAACTTAGGAGTCACCCTGATATGTGAGATATCGCCAAAGCCTGCGTATTTTACCTTTATATCTCTCAAATACCCCTTTGACACTGCCATCACTTTGGGGCATATCCTCATCACATCATGCCTGGATTATTTCAGTAGCCTGCTGATGGGTCTCACCTCAAACCACTCTCCACTCCAATTTATCTCCATCAGTCACCAAAATGATTTCCTTCTTCACTCCTAATGGCTCCCTGCCACTTCCAGGATCGAATCTGTAAACTGTTCATTTGGTGTTCAGAGCCCTTCATAACCAAGCCCTCTTTTACCTTTCTAGTATTCTTATACATTAGTCTCCAACACATACTCTTTGATCTAGTAACACTGGCTTCCTGGTTTTTCCATGACACCCTGTCTTCAGATTCTGGTCATTTTCTCTGTTTGTCCCCCATGCCTAGAATGTTCTTCTTCCTTATCTCCACTAACGGCTCTTCTGATTTCCTTCAATTCCCAACTAAAATCTCATCTTCATCAAGAAATCTTTCCCAGCCTTTCAGTTCTAGTGCCCTCTTCCTCTCTATTATTTCCTAATTATCCTGTATATTTGCCATTTGTACATATTTGTCTATTTGTGTCTCTTCATGAGATGGTGAACTTCTTGGTGATCAGGATTGTCGTTTGCCCTTTTTTTTTTTTTTTTTTTTTTTTTTTTTGGTATCAAAAATTTGCTTAATACAGTGCCTGGCACTTAGTAAGTACTTGAATATTTTTTGACTTACTGACTTCCTCTGCATTCTAGCCATACTGGTCCATTTCATGATTCCTTAAACATCAAGCTCTATCTTCTCTGTTTTATATTGCTTGCCTGGAGTGAATTCCCTTACCTCTGGGAGTTCCTAATGCCTTTTAGACTTAACTCTAGCATCATCCTGTTTATGAAACTTTTCCTGTACCTCTTCCTCCCATCTATGAGGACACAAAACTACATTGTATTTATTTTGCATATGATCTATAAATATATATATATGTATATATGTATATATGTATATATACATATATATGTATATATATATATATACATATATATATATATATATGTATATATACATATATATGATGTATATATATATATATATATATATATATATATATATATATATATATATATATATATATATATATATATATATATATATATATATATATATATATATATATATATGTATGTATGTGTTATCTCCCCCATTAGAATATAAACTCCTTGAGGACTCGGGATTGCTTTCCTTTTGTCTTTGTATCCTTAGTGTTTTGCACTCTGACTAGAATTAATAAGCACTTGATAAATGTTTGTTGATTGATTGTATAATGTTAAAATGTAGTAATAAGATCGGTGGATAATGGGAAATTACTGTAACTTCCAAGCTTAACAAAGAAAGCCTTAAGCAAAGCTGTGAGACCTGAAAATTCCAAATGAAACTTTCTGCATTAAAAATTGAAATGCAAAGTTCTTAACCATTGTACCTATTCTAAGAGCTCAGTAACTTGAAGCATCATACCCCCAAATGGCTGTTTTGAAGCAGCTGAGTGGCCAGTGCATTCTGATCTGCAGTCAGAAAGCCCAAGCTCATAACCAGCCTCATACTCTTACTAGTTGTAACACTTAAGTGAAACACTTTAATTCTGCTCCAGTTTCTTCATATGTAAAATGCAGATAATAGCACTCCCCAGAATTATTGTGAAGATTAAGTGAGATATATGTAAAGCCCTATATAAATTTTAGCTATTATTATTAAGATAAGGATTATATAACAGAAAAAAGAAGCAGGGTCAGATATATACAAAGGAACAAATATGAGAACTAAAATTAGAATTATATAAATTACTTTAAACATTGCAATGTACAAGTATCTTTTACTTTATATAACTACATTCCAGAAAATTATATTGTAATGCAGAATTTTATTTTATCATTATAGCTATTATTATAAAATTAGAGGAGAAGCATTGAGAGACAAAAAATTCCCCAATAGGCTGAAATAACAAGTTTGATACTATAGTACACCAAAAAATTGTATCCACAGCAGAAACTGTGAAGACCGAGTTAGCACCCTGGATACTTTAGAATCAGCTGGAGTCAGGATAAGCAAAAGTCCTTGGTCTTTATTCTTGGTCTTTAGGGGTAGAAGTGAAGGGAATGGACACAGTATCTCCACGACCTTCCTTCTCCTCCTCTACTGCCAAAGTGACACTCTTGACTTGTTTTACTCCATCCCCTAATCCCTTCTACAATTCTCTGTATACACCAAAAGATCAAGCTAACACAGAATAGTGGGAAGGGCCATTTTCCAAACATAAGCTAATAGAGTATTGTCCAGTGGGTAAGTAGCCTTAAGTGCTCAGTTGTCTGATCGCAGTGCATCAACTCAGAGTTTCAGCTCTTTATATCAAACCACTCTATAGTACTATATTCTAAGATTCATACTCCCTGGACCACAACCTGATTTTTCTTTGCTTCTCCTCCTTCCTGATCCTCAGTTTCCTTATCTATCCCATGGTGAGGACAATTTTCTAATGACCTAAAGATCTAAACAGAACAATTTATGCAAAAACACTTAATAGATTCCATGTTAGAGAGATCCCATTGCAAATACCCACACTCTCTTTTTATTTGGTTATTTGCAATAGGATCTCTTTGCTATGCGGCCGAGTAAGTATTTTTGCAGAAGTTGTTCCATTTTATCCTTAGACCTTGGCAAGACAGGTTATTATAAAATTGTTGTCACCATTTTAAAGGTAAGGAAACTGAGCCCTGGAGCTCATAATATTATGAAAGTAGTGGAGATGGTGCCCATAGTATAGTCTTCAAAGTTCTCATTCAAGGTTCTTTTCAATATACCATGATCCTTTAATGTGCATTATACAATGTTATACAATACTCTGTGAATAGCCTATTCACTAATTTTTTAATCTTTTTCTTTAGTATATGAAATCCCTTCAGGACATCACTTGAGAGAATTTTGTGGTCACCTCAATATTGTTTATGATCTTTGCTGGTCAAAAGATGATCAGCATCTCCTTACTGCATCCTCTGATAGTACGGTCAGGTCAGTATAATTCAGGAAAGAACTAAGGCCATGAGCCTGATTACCTGAGCCCCAGAAGATTTCCTCTCTTAACACACTACCTCTATAAACTCTTTGCTTTATGTTAAGAATACAATACAGGGTTTAGTTTCATATAATATAATGTTTATCATTTCTATTTTGAGAAGGATAAGTGAATTTCAAAGTTGTCAGTTTATAACAAATTCTTGCTTAGGAAAACTATCTACTAATCCCTTACTATTCATCATTTATAGTCTTAGATTTGGCCAGGGTACTTAGTTTAAGTGACTTGTCCAAAGTCACATAGCCAATATGTGGCACAGGCGGGGCCTATGCCCATGTCTTCCTAGTTCTAAAACTATGTTTCTATTTACTCTACCATTCTGCTGCTTGTCTAGCTCTTTACAAGTTCTTATTAATTCACTGAGCTACATCTCTAACCTCTGTTCATAAGCAAACAAGCTAGAAAAACACTTAGAAGGTGCATTTGGATAATGAACTAGTTGTAATTCTTAAGAAGTCAATGATATTAAAAGTCATAATTTGATGTTCACCAGATTTAACTATAGAATTAATGCCAGGTTTAGTCTCTATTTTCTGTTAATTATTTTGAATTCATGTATATTTTGGGATTCTGTGAGTAAAGAGAAAAAACTTTTTGTATTTACATTTGAACCTTAAGGAATTAATGTGTGTGTGTGTGTGTGTGTGTGTGTGTATGTAAAATAAAATCTGATTTTTTCTTTTAGAATGTGGAAAATTGAAAGCCAAAGTAGATCTGCTGTGAAGGTTTTCCCTCATCCATCATTTGTCTATACAGCCAAATTCCATCCAATTGCAGGATACTTGGTAGTTACAGGATGCTATGATTCTGTGATAAGAGTGTGGAATGGAAAAGTGAAAGAAGTTCATGGTCAGTTATTACAAGAATTTGATGGCCACAAAAGTTTTATTAACTCTCTCTGTTTTGACACTGAAGGTATGTAGAATACAAACTATAGATTGTCCTTTCTATCAGAGCTTTTTAAATTTTTTTTTCACCTGAGAGATTTTTATGGGACGCTGGGTATAAAAGTATATAAAATAGGCATACAAGTTAAACAGTTACTGACAATAAATAATACATTTATTTAAAAACAATTATTTGGTATACATATAATTTTAACATTTTTAAAAATGAAAGCAAATTTGCTTAACAATGAGATGGATGTGCTTAATTTTTACATAAATAATTAAATCATGGAGGAATATTTGATACCTTTTACTGTTGCCAAATTTTTCATGACCCCCATGTTCAGTTTATGTGACCCCATGTAGGGTTGCTATTTACAGTTTTAATAAGTTTTGCTCTGTATTACAAAGTATAGCCACACAAAATGAATATTTTTCTCTTTTCCTTATTGTAATTTCTTATAAATCTCAATTTCTCGTTATACTTTTTTATACTTACTTAACAGGTTGTTGTGTGAATCAATGAGGTAATTGATATAAAGCCCTTTGCAAATGTTAAAGTATTGTGTAAATGTCAGTTATTATCATTTATTATTCTTCTTGTCATCTTTTTGATTAAACTAGAAATAGTCCTGTCACAAGTTGTTATCCTGCTGTTCTTATTTGATAGTTTACATTCTGTGGATGGTTGCAGAAATGGACAAAATAGCTCCTTTTTGCAATTGAATGATAAATTCAATTTCAAATATGAGAAATTTATTCATATGAGAAATTTAATTTCATATCTTCTAGTTTCACTGAAAACATTTTTGAAACAACTCCAATAGCAGGCAGGTAAATGAGGATGATATAATCCTCATCCTGGTCCCTTGTGCTTTTGATTCATTCTAGAAGCTTTTCAGTCTACCAAACTTGAATATTAAGCATTGTATGTAATTGCATCTATTTTTAGAAGTTGCTCAATATTTTATGAATTATTATTACTCTTGGGCTATCTTGGGCAATAGTTTTTTTTTCACTGTTAATGTGGTTCCAGTATAATATATTTATTAAATTCTTAGTAATATTTTGAGACATATATTTGTAAGAGGCAAATTTGTTGCAAGTTATTTTATGCTATTTATTGTTTGTTATTTTATAAAAGCTATTGAGTTTTGGTATTCAGTCGAACATGACTGAAATGACAACCATGATAACCACCATCAGATGGGGAGTAGCTGAGGAAATTGTGGCATATGAATGGAATGGAATATTTTTAAAATGATAAATATGGCAGATTAGACAGATTAGGAGAAAGGTGGGAAAACTTGTACAAATCAATGCAGAGTAAAATGAGCAGGACCAATTTATATGATGAAAGCAACACTAATATGAAACAAAGCAATTTGGGAGCCCTTGAAATTTTTGATTGAAACTACAAGCAATGCTGATTTTAAAAGAATTATGAGTTGACAGAAATGTGGTGGACAGGGGATGAAGTATTATATGACAGCTAGGAGAGGATGACAAGCTGGAAGGTAATGATAAATAAGAAAAGCATGAATAAAAATAATTTATTTAAAAGAACTGAAAACAAATAAATACAACAGCTTTAGTACTATTCTGTTATAGATATTTGGAGAGAGAATAATTCTTTAAAAAACAAATTGAACATAAGCTTAGTTTGCTATAAGAAGTCTCTTATTGCACACTGAAATGCTTGGGTTAATTATTAAGTGTACAATAAAGGAAGAAAGAAGATTATATTTGTTCTGTTTAGTCCTAGACAAGAGAAGAAATAGCAATGGTTGGAAGAAACAAAGAGTCAAAATTCGGCTTTATGTGCTCAGTGCTTGGTACATAGTAGGTGCTTAATAAATTTTTACTAGTTTATTGAGTAAAAACTTTCTAACAACTTTAGCTTTCCACAAATAAAATAGGATGTATTGTGGAGTAATGAGTTTTCATAGTATTTCAAATGGAAACTTGATGTGACCATTTTGGGGTATTGTTTCCCCTGTGGGAAAAGAGGTTGGACTAGATGATGACTCTGTCTCCTTCTAACTTGAGATACTGTGCTTCCATTTCAAATGCCACCTCTTCTACTAAGCCTTCCCTGATTCACTTTACTGAGATGTTACATAGACTTTGGCTTTACCATTCTATAATAAGACTTTTAATATAATGTTGTATACTATTACTGTCCATGTTTGTTATCCCCTTACTAGATTGTAAGCTTTGTAAAGACCATAAATGTGCCTTATCTACATTTGGTGTTTTTCATAAAGCCTAGGAGGATCATCTATGTATTACTGACTAGTTAATGAATAAAAATGAATTTTTGTTAATTATTTGGTATTTGTAAATATATATATATGTGTGTGTGTGTGTGTGTATGTGTGTGTGTGTGTGTGTGTGTGTGTGTGTGTGTGTATATATATCTATATATTTTTTTTTCTCCACAGGACTTCATATGTACTCGGGAGACAGTTCAGGATTGATTATTGTTTGGAATACCTTGGTCAGAGAAAATGAACAACATCCAGTTCGACTTTGGAACATAAATAAGGTTATAAAGTAACATTTTAAATTTTAATTTCATTAAGGAGGTAAAATTATAAACAATGTTATACAATTTTCTATTTTCAAGTTAACAATGCCATATGCCTATCATATTGGGAAATTAAATTCCCTTGAATAGCTTCCTAATATTTTACAAGTGACTGATAAATATGAACGATGATTCACCGAAGATGTTCTAGATATTAGTCTTTTAGGTCTTATATAGAGAGAAAATATTTACATGAATTTTGAACTCCAGTTTATAATTTTTTCACTTTTAAAATTATAGAATGCTGAATTTCTTGCTTCTCCCTTTTTATCTTGACCCTGTAAAGGTTCAATTTACATTGTCAGTGGTTTGTCAGCAGTTCTGTATGTAGTTATTATTAATTATGTAGCTATAATTAGATCTATCATTTTATTGTTATGATTAATTTCGTGTTAAAATGTGATAGATTAAAGAGAGTAAGAAGGATAATGAGGAAAACATAAGAAACTATACAAATGTTTGTCACTTAGAATGTGAATGGAACGAATATACCCATAAAATAGACATGAATAGCAAATTAAAACTGGATTCTACAATATCTTGCTTTCAAGAAATATAAAAATGATAGACACACAAAAAAATAAAATAAAAGCTAGAAGTAGAATTTGTTATGTAAAAAAACAGGGTATTTATTAATCATGATCTTACACAAAATTAAAGCTAAAATAGATTTAACCAAAAATGAAAAAGAAAAGCTACATTGTATATCAGCAATATTATTCAATATTGTTTTAGACCATTTAAAATACCTAGACAATGTAAAATACCTGAGTGTGTACCTTCTAAATTATACCCAGGAACTATATGAACATAAATATAAAATACTTTATATAGGTAAGAGTTGATCTAAATAATTGAAAGTAATTTTTTATTGTTCCTGGGTAAATAAAACCAATATAATTTTAAATGGCAATTTTACCTAACCTATTTATTTAATGTCATCCCAGTTAAATTACTAAAATTATTTTACTGAGTTAGAAAAATAATAACAAATTTCATTTGGAAGAGCAAAAGATCAGGAGCTTTAAAGAAACCAGGAAAAAAAAAAACTATGTAAAGGAAGTAGATTCAGCAGTATTAATCCTTAAACTATGTTATAAAGGAAGAAATTGTTGAAGTATAAAGAGGATAATTTTGATGATTTTAAATTAAATTTTTAAAATTTCAATTTAAATTACTTTAAATTGAGATTTTTAATTTAAATTATTTTAAATTGAGATTTTTAATTAAAATTTAATTTAAATTATTTTTAATTAAAATTTAATTTGAATTATTTTAAATTAACATTTAACATTTAAAATTAAAATTTGTATACATAACATTTATGTAGCTAAGAAAAAAAGGAATGCAAAAATTGTTTTAATAAAAACAATTTTCATAGATGATCTTTCAGATAGATTAGAATATTACTGTCGTGTAGGAAATAATGAACTGATTGATTTAGAAAAACATGGAAAGACTTTGGATATATAAAGGAAGATGTCATCCTTCTTCAGAGAAACAGATGAGAGGTGGAAATAAGCATAGTAGTCTTACAAATATGTGAATGAGTGTATATATGTATATTTGTGTGTAGATGTCTAAGTATATGTATATACCTATATTGGGGTAGGGAGGGGAAGGAGGGAAAAAATAAAATAACAGGTACACAGCAGAGAACAAAAGAAAACCAACAAGGAAGAAAGCTAAGAGAAGCTGGACAGCTTTGAAAACAATGTGTAGTAACTATTATATAGGTTTTCTTGAAATGAAAATGTATTTCTTCGTATTGAATCCTTTCTTATGTTCTGCTCTGTACATGGCAATGTTTTTTTTTCCTTTTTTTTTCACTTTGTATTTAACTTTAAAGTAAAAAAAAAAGTGACTATATATGAGAACAAATCAATATAGATTTTTGTCCATTATATCTTCTTTTAATTTTTTTTAAAAACGGGTTTTTTGTGTGTGTAATTGTGTATTGATGGTTTTATCGTTTAAGAGGAAATAACATGATTCTATAAAATTGAGTTTTAAGTGAATATGACTTAAATTGATATGTTTGATATGATTAAGACCTAAATTTAGATTTGGCCAGGAGGCCCTCTAGCCTAACTTCCTCATTTTTCAGCTGAGGAAATTGAGGCCTACAGAGACAAAGTACCCTAAAAATAAAGGGTCATACAAATTCTAAGAAATATGGACTGACTTCAGAGTCAGAGTTGTTTGTACTGTGCCATACTAATTCTTAATATTGTTTATCTCTTAGAGAATTTTGTTTTACATAAAGATGCCATCATTCTTAGAATTTTCATATAGTTTATAGATGATATCTAAATGAAAGACTGTCTTAAGTTGGGGAAAAGAGTTTTTGTGAGCTTTAATTCATCCTCCTGAGTTTCCAAAACCTGTCCTAAAAACAATTTCATGTATTCTTTTTGAAACCATTCTGGTCTGTCAGATTAATGAGTGGTGTGTTAGGTTTCACACTGAACCTAATTACACACATTTAAAAAAGAACTGCCTGAAAAGGCATTTGATAAAATCCAACATCCATTCCTACTAAAAACGCTTGAGAGTATAGGAATAAATGGACTATTCCTTAAAATAATAAGGAGCATATATTTAAAACCTTCAGTAAACATCATATGTAATGGTGATAAACTAGAACCTTTCCCTGTAAGATCAGGAGTGAAACAAGGTTGCCCACTATCACCATTACTATTCAATATAGTACTAGAAACTCTAGCCTTGGCAATAAGAGCCGAGAAAGAGATCCAAGGAATTAGAGTAGGAAATGAAGAAATCAAATTGTCACTTTTCGCAGATGACATGATGGTATACTTAGAGAACCCCAAAGACTCTGCTAAAAAGCTATTAGAAATAATTCAGAATTTTAGCAAAGTCGCAGGATACAAAATAAATCCACATAAATCCTCAGGATTTTTATACATTACCAACACAATCCAACAGCAAGAGATACAAAGAGAAATTCCATTCAAAATAACAGTCGATAGTATCAAATATTTGGGAATATATCTACCAAAGGAGAGTCAGGAATTATATGAGCAAAATTACAAAACACTTGCCACAAAAATAAAGTCAGATTTAAATAATTGGAAAGACATTCAATGTTCTTGGATAGGCCGAGCGAATATAATAAAGATGACAATACTCCCCAAACTAATCTATTTATTTAGTGCTATACCAATCAGACTCCCAAGAAACTATTTTAATGACCTAGAAAAAATAACAACAAAATTCATATGGAAGAATAAAAGGTCGAGAATTGCAAGGGAACTAATGAAAAAAAAGTCAGAGGAAGGTGGTCTAAGTGTACCTGATTTAAAGCTATAATTATAAAGCAACAGTCACCAAAACCATTTGGTATTGGCTAAGAAATAGACTAGTTGATCAGTGGCATAGGTTAGGCTCACAGGACAAGATAGTGAATAAAAATAGCAATCTAATCTTTGACAAACCCAAAGATCCCAAATTTTGGGATAAGAATTCATTATTTAACAAAAACTGCTGGGAAAACTGGAAATTAGTATGGCAGAAACTAGGCATGGACCCACATTTAACACCACATACTAAGATTAGATCAAAATGGGTCCAAGATTTAGGCATAAAGAACGAAATCATAAATAAATTGGAGGAACATGGGATGGTTTACCTCTCAGACTTGTGGAGGAGGAAGGAGTTTGTGTCCAAGGGAGAACTAGAGACCATTATTGATCACAAAATAGAACATTTTGATTACACCAAATTAAAAAGTTTCTGCACAAACAAAACTAATGCAAACAAGATTAGAAGGGAAGTAACAAATTGGGAAAAAATTTTTACAGTTAAAGGTTCTGATAAAGGCCTCATCTCCAAAATATACAGAGAATTGACTTTAATTTATAAGAAATCAAGCCATTCTCCAATTGATAAATGGTCAAAGGATATGAACAGACAATTTTCAGATGATGAAATTAAAACTATTTCCACTCATATGAAAGAGTGTTCCAAATCACTATTGATCAGAGAAATGCAAATTAAGACAACTCTGAGGTATCATTACACACCTGTCAGATTGGCTAAAATGACAGGAACAAATAACGATGAATGTTGGAGGGGCTGTGGCAAAACTGGGACACTGATGCATTGTTGGTGGAGTTGTGAAAGAATCCAACCATTCTGGAGAGCAATCTGGAATTATGCCCAAAAAGTTATCAAAATGTGCATACCCTTTGACCCAGCCATACTACTACTGGGCTTATACCCCAAGGAACTACTAGAGAAGGGAAAGGGTCCTGTATGTGCCAAAATGTTTGTGGCAGCCCTTTTCATAGTGGCTAGAAGCTGGAAGATGAATGGATGTCCATCAATTGGAGAATGGTTGGGTAAACTATGGTATATGAATGTTATGGAATATTACTGTTCTATAAGAAATGACCAACAGGAGAAATACAGAGAGGCTTGGAGAGACTTACATCAACTGATGCTGAGTGAAACGAGCAGAACCAGAAGATCATTATACACTTCAACAATGATACTGTACGAGGATGTATGCTGATGGAAGTGGATTTCTTCAACATAGAGAAGAGCTAATCCAATTCCAATTGATTAATGATGGACAGAACCAGCTACATCCAGAAAAGGACTGGGAAATGAATGTAAACTGTTATTTTTACCTTCTGAATCCAATTCTTCCTGTGCAACAAAAAATTCGGTTCTACACACATATATTGTATCTAAATTATACTGTAATATATTTAACATATATAAGACTGCTTGCCATCAGGGGGAGGAGGTTGGGGGAGGAAGGGAAAAAATCTGAATAGAAGTAAGTGCAAGGGATAATGTTGTAAAAAATTACCCATGCATATGTACTGTCAAAAAATGTTATAATTATAAAATAAAATAAAAAAAAAAAAAAAAAAAAAAAAAAAAAAAGAACTGCCTAATTACCTATATATCTAGGGAATGGCAAGATTCCAGTTGCCCCCATTCTAATCATTTAAGTACATAAAGAACCTTTTATTATTTGCTATGAAAGCCCTTATGGATTTCTTTATCTTTAATAGCAACTCAAAGACAATTTGCCTTGAATAATTGCATTCCATAATATTCCTTTTGAGATGTTCAGAAGGAAAAAGTAAAAAAAAAATGTTAATTCTCGTGACTCTTTTCAGTTTCTGATGCATTTTGGAATTTAACAATATATACTAAAACTTGGAGTTAACATTTGTTCTAATGTACTTTGTTGGTCAACAGAGTGTGGAGTTAAGTTGCAGACAGCTTATGCAGAACAGGAAACTTTGAAGATGTGTCTTTGTGTTGTGTGCTATGCTCTTTAGTCCAGGACATATATTTAAAGAAAAGTAATAGTTTTCTCCCCTCCAAAGCTGCTCAGTTTGAAAATAAAAATAAATTTTTAAAAGGATTTTTGTAATGGCTTGTAAAAACAATATGTTTCCTAATAGTAATGTCAAATTTAGACTTCAGCTGAAATTTGAGATGCAGATTAATTTTCTTTTCTTTTTTTCATCTTTATGTCAGCGTTAAGTGTTGTCTTCATCTCCATAAGAGTTTTTCTCAAATTACATTCATTTTTCAACTCTTGGGAGCATATATTTTCCATATTTTCCCCTTAGCTTATAACTAGTATTGGTTTATTTTTATTCATGGCCCAATACTTTTTGGTGCTCAGCAGCCATGGGCAGATGATCTGTTGTTGACCCTAGGAGAGAAATGCTATTTAGGGTCTCCCTGCCTCTGCTTGTCTAAATCAGAAGAGGCCCTTGAGAGAGGAAATGAAAAAAGGAAAAAGATCCACTGAGAGAGACAAGGCAATAAAAGCTTTAACCGATTGGTAAAGGACTGTGTGCCCTCTGTTTCTCTTGCCTTGGTAATTATGCATTTACAACTTTTCCATTTTTCTCAGTCATCCAGACAAGAAAATTGCCTGGTGGACCTTTGGTAGCCTCTTCTGATTCAGTGCCAGTTCAGACAGGTAACCCTGCAGTATTTCTGCTTCCCTGACATTATTAGTAGGGCACCTTCTTTAGTTGCCTAGGGCAACCCCTTCAGTTACAACTAAATTAAATGATTGAAGAATATTTCAATAACTCCTGTCCCCTAAATTGAGAGGGAAATCTATTTTGAAATAGTTAGAGATTGGGATAATATTTAAAAGTTGACTCCACCCTTTGGTGAATGCATAAGTTTTAAAAACATATATATTCAGCATTTTCATTTTTCTTTCCTGTGAAACTGAAATTAGATACTTTAATATATTTTGAAAGACAAGCTCATAGGTGAAAGCAAATGTTGGTTATGGACTTTAAAAATTTTTTAAATGTAAATATGCTTATAAAAGTTATTTCCATGTTATAGATAAAAATAATTTTTAGCAAGCCATTTAAATATTATCTACAATTCTTGCTTTAGCAAGACATTTAAAATCTTCCTAAATATGATAGAAATGTTGATTTAAAAAAAAGTTTTTTATATCACATTTGAATGAAAATTTTTTCATAGTCTTTAAAAATTTTCTGTCCTTGTAGGAAATTAGAGAAAATGATATTAAAGGGATTCCAATAAGTCATTTAGAAGTTCATCCAAATGGAAGACGTTTGTTAATTCATGCCAAAGATAGTACTTTGAGAATTATGGATCTCCGAATGTAAGTAGATTTAAATGATAACAAAATCATTAACTTTAAGTGTTTGTTATACAAATTAACTGGTTCTAATGGATCATTTCAATGTATGTATTTCAATATTTGTTTAAAGCTTTGTCATTTAAAAAATCATTTTTTATATAGAATATCAATTTACAGCCTTTGTTAAAATAATTCCCTTAAATTGTATAGTAAATTAGCAGTACATATTATATAAAGCAGAGAAAAGTAAGGATTTCACAAAACACATGACTGATTTAAAGATAATTCATCCAGTAAAGTTTTTTAGGGGAGGGGAAGGAGTTAGAATTTGGAGTAGGAGAATGCAAATTCAAATCCTGGCTCTTCCATACATAAATGCCATTATGAACTTGGTCACATCACTTAATTTCTTGTCTCAGTTTCTTCTCTGAAAAAATGATTGGCTTAGATGATGACCTGTAAATTTCCTTACAACTCTAAATCTATGTTTTTTTCTATTTCTTTTCAAAGTAAGAATACTAAAGGATCATGTGCTTAAAGAAACAAAACAAAAAAAACCAGAAATTGGATTTTGGGGATAATTTTTTTTGTTTTGTTTTATTTATTTAATATTTTCCCCAGTTAGAGTCAACATTCAAAACATTTTTTTTACATTTATTTCTAAAAATGTTGAGTTCTAGGTCCTTTCCCTTATCCCCATCCACAATTAAGTGTGAAGTTATACAAAACATTTCCATATAAGTCAAGTTGTGGGAAAGAAAAATATAGATCTCCCACCCTAATGAAAATAAAATTCCCAAGAAAAATTAAGTTATAAAAGAAAGAGGAAAAGACAGAGGGGGAGGAAACAGGGAGAGAGAGAGACAGAAAGAATATGAATGTTTCAATATGTATTCAGACAATTAGTTTCTTGTCTGGATGTGGATAGAATTTTCTATCACAAGTCCTTCGGAGTAGTCATGGATAATTGTACTATTGAGAATTGCAAAGTCATTTAGATCTGGTTATCTTGGAACATTGCTATTACTTTATATACAGTACATTTTACTTCACTTGAGTTCTTGGAATACTTTCCATATTTTTGTCTTCTTGAGAGCATCCTGCTATCATTTCCCATGGAACAATAATATTCTATCATAAACACATACCACAGTTTATTAGGCTATTCCCCTCAATTTCCAGGTTTTGTTTTTTGCTCTGAGAAGAATTACTATGAATATTTTTGGTACATATAGGTCATTTTCTTTTTTTTTTTTTTTAATCTCTTTTCGTATTCATGCCAAATAGTGGTGGGTGTTAAGACAAAGAATATGCATGAATTTATAGCCCTTTAGGCACAAATCATATCTTTTCATTATGTATCAAATAGGGCATTATTCTTTATTTTTTATAAATTCTATTGAGTTTCCTCTATGTTTGAGAAATGAGGCCTTACCAGAGAAATTTGCTTCAAAATTATTTTTACAATTACTATTGCTATCTATTTCCCCCCTCATTCATTCTTTTCTTTCATCTTGTCCCTTCTCAAAAGTGTTTGGGTAATTACCACTCCCTCCCCCAATATGCCCTCTCTTTTATCACCCTTCCCCCCTTTATATATCCGATTCTCCTCCTATTTTCTTGCAGGGTAAGATGGATTTCTGTGTCCCTATTGAGTATAGATGTTATTTTCTCTGAACCAGTTCTGATGAGAGTAAGGTTCACTTTCTCTTCCTCTGAAATTCCTTCTTCTCTTCCAGTGTAAAAGTTTAGAACTAGGATTCTTAATGTAGAAAGGACATTTTCTAAAATAATTTTTATCTTTCATACTAGTGTTTCTATAGAATAAATGACAGGTTGCTGTTTTATTGAATTTGTGTTTTTTTTAAAAAGTGTATTAAATTAAGCAGTTTTAAAAAATCATTCTCAAGTCACTGAAGAAATACTACTCATTGTTAGATTACATTGTTATAACCCAAGCATGAGATCATAAGAGACTGAACTGTATGTCTTGCACTGTGTTTGGTGACAAGAATTTAAAATAAATATATAACTTCAGTATATGTTGATGAGGAGTAATCTCTAAGCCAAGATGGATCAGGTCTTCTCCTCCTGGGTCTGATTATCTCTCTCCTTCCCAAAGTACTCAAGGGGCAGGTCCAGTAGCAAATGAATTCGCTATCAATGCTGTAAGTAAAACAAAGTCTTTATTGAAAATAAAAGGATAGACAGGCATTTAGCCTCCAGAAAGGCCAAACTGCCTGGCAAGGGGACGCCAGTTGGCAGGCACAAGGCAGGTATAAACCAAGTGCGAGTATTCCTGTAACATGCCCTCCTGGCAGTTACAATTACTAGTCTGTCCTAGGCCCAACAGAGTACCTTTTGACCACTGACCTTTGCAGTGTCAACTCTACCCAGCTCACCTCCTCTGAGGCCTTCAAAGGTCTCTGGCCATGATTTCTTGAATCTATAGTTTAATAACCGGGTAGCGCACTCAAGAACAGCCACATGTAATCTTAAAAGCCTTTATTATACCTACTCACATAATGCCCTGACTTACTGTCCTGACTTATTAACTCCTTAGTGAACACCTGGTCTGAAGACCCATGTGTTCACTACCGAACTCCTTACCTCTCGGCTATCCATCAGCTTGGCTTAGCTATCCCAGGCTAGGGAGCCAGGTTAAAGAGAGTGACTGCTGTCTGCAGTGGGCTTATAAAGGGCCTGTGAGGTCACACACACAGCCAACTACTGAGAGAGCCATTACAAAGCTATCTCAATATGGCCAGGATCCCACCTACAGGGCAGTCCTATATTTACAGAAATTACTTCTGGGCCCCTCAATCTCCTGTTGCACTGTGGCACCGCCCATTTAAAGGACCCTTACATATTCCATTTTTAGAACTTCCTTTTATACATAACTAGAGTCATAAAACAATGTTTGCACAGAGATGTTATCCAAGAGGTTTCAGAGATATTTGTAAATAAGACAGGAATTTCTCTTAATTATTTGTATCTCAAATTATCTCCTTTTAACCTCTCCCAAGACAACAATTTTCCTGTTAATTATTTTTACCTTGAATTATCTCTTTTTTTTTTACCTTATCATATATAACATGTAAAGCCTAAGAATAATAACAACTCTTCTAACAACAAATGCCTTTAATAAGAGCTTAATATCATTCTAACTCAAAAGGAGGAAAATTTTGAAGGAAACTAAACACACACACACTCTCTAAATATGACAGTTGAAAAATTTCATGTGAATGATATTCTTGAATTATTTAAAAGAAACTTATTCTGAAAATGAATTTTTAAAGATGATTAGATGATTAATGGCTACATTAAAGAAATGAAAATTTATTAGATTGTTTTATCTTTTAGGTTATCAACAAGGAAGTATGTAGGTGCTGCAAACTACAGGGAGAAAATTCATAGTACTTTAACACCATGTGGAACTTTTCTCTTTGCTGGAAGTGAGGATGGCATAGCCTATGTTGGAACCCAGAAACAGGTAAGAAATTATTTAAGTCCTGATAAAATAAATGAATAATGTAGGAAATATATAGGAAACTAGACATTTAATAAAATATTTGTTGTTGTTGTTCTCACTCTTTTTAGTCATGTCCAAATCTTCTTGACCCCATTTGACTTTTTCTTGGCAAAGATACAGGTATAGTTTTCCATTTCCTTTTCCAGTCCATTTTACAGATGAAAAAACAAACACAGTGTTAAGTGTCTTGGCCAAGTTTATACAGCTAACCAGTATCTGAGACCAGATTTCAACTCAGGAAGGTGAGTCTTCCTGATTCCAGACCCAGTGCTCTATCTACCACCTCGCTGCCTTTTTAATGAAATTATTTCCCAGAAAATTCTAAGTCTAAACTTTTATTGTTATTTTTGAAACTTGTTGATTTCTTTTTATCAAGATGAGAAAGATGCTAAGAAAACTACTTTCAGATTCAATTCTATTTTTTTTATCATTTTTTATTTCTTCCCTAATTTTCTATTTTGGCAGAATATTCCTTGAATGATAAGCTCTCTGAACCCTGCTATTTAAAGTACATTCCTATAATGAGATAGTATCACAATTAGAATATTACCTGAGGAAAATCATGAATCTCGTATTGATACTGTTTCCATTTTTAATGTAACTTTTTATAGTTAGGTAAAAACTGTTCTTTTAAATTGTAAGTAAAATATTTATTGAAATATCTACATTTAATAATATCTAATTGAAATTTTTATCTTAAAGAATTCAAATTTCTTCTGCATGAATAAACTTTTAAATTTGATTTGCATCATGCCTTTGCCTCATCTGCTTTATGAAGGAAAAGTTTAATTACAATTAAAAACATTTGTTTAATAAGTTATTGGAGAGTACATGAAATAGAATTTAAATGTTCTTTTATCTCAGTCCTTTGTGTACTGTCCATTATCTAACATCCATTAATCGTGTCTTGCCCATTGATAATATTCTTTTTTGTCTAATAGAAATTATTTGGTTGAATGTGATAAATTATTCTATTGTGAGTAGTAAAAATACTGGATTACAAAATGCTATTGAAAATCATTGTAGGTGACTAGGTCAAGGCACAGAGTCAGAGATGTTTCAGTGTTGAGGAAAAGATAAAACAAATTATTTTCCATAGTCTTAAGGTTTTTTTTTTCTATTTAAATTCCAAAGGAATTTGGATATTCCATACTTTGTTTTACAATATTGGTTTGATTTTAAAATATTAACTGATGGGACCTAAATATAGAATCAGGTACATGGTGCAGTGGGATAGAGCAACAGGCCTGGAGTCAGGAACATTCATCTTTGTTAAAATTTAGCCTCAAATACTAAGTAGCTGTGGAACCCCTGAACAAGTCACTTAACTGTTTGCTTTAGTTTCTTCAGTTGTCAAATGAGCTGGAGGAGGAAATGACAAAGTACTCCAATATCTTTGCAAACGAAACTTCAAATGGAATCACAAAGAGTAGGACATGACTGAAGTGTCTAAACAACAACAAAAATCTAGATGGAAATCTCAAGTCCTTAGATATGTGATTGCTTTTTAAGTCTGACTGTTAAGAGTTTATTAAAAGCTTTACCTTTAAGTTTTTGTTTTTTTTTTCAAAAAGGGAAAAAAGTTATATACTAAAACATAATTGTTTAAAGTGATTGTATAAGACATAGAAGTTTTTTATTTTTAAATGTTCAATGAATATATTTTATTCAGTGTTATCATTCCAGTGTTTTTGTTCATATCTTTCATTCTCATTCTCTTGATCTCATTGCTAATAAATGCCTTATTTTCAGATGATTTCCAGGTTTTGCTTGTTAGTGTGAGTAAATATATGGTATACATTCTCATATTCTTATTTTGTCTTCATCCCCAACTTAGAATGGATTGTATTCCAGAAATTTTATAATTGTTAAAATGCATTTTTCTATGGAAACATTCTTAGTTAGGCTTCCATGATTGTCCAATTAAATTGCTATGTAAACAGTGTCATGATTTTGGCCTCTGGAAACTTTGAACTAGTAGACCATTTTGGATTGCAAAGATTTTTGGATACCAGAAGATTTCATTCTTTTTAAAGGCAAAAATTTTTAAATATTAACTTTTGTGAAGGTAAATCTTTTTAAAATGTATTCAGTGTTCTTCTGACTTATTAAATAGTATACCAAACACAATTTAATGTCTCTGTTTTATAAATCCAATTCATCATTATGAGCACTGGTTATTGTAGTAGACTAAAATACAAGAAAAGCCCTAGGTTATGCCAGATTTGACTTGTACTACATGAATCTATACTGCTGTTTTTGTTTTTTTTTTTGTTTTTTTTTTTTGAGTTCTGTTGTTTGCTTTGCTTTTATATTTTTGCATCTAATCTCTTTCTATATCAGGCTTGCCACTCCCTCCCTTCCCGCTTTTCTAACTTTCTAATTTGCTTCTTGTGGGCTTAGAAACCCCAAAAACCAAGATTGTTAGTCTTGTGTTTGAGAATCAGTAGCCCTGAATAAAGCCCTGAAAGGGTCATCTATCAACAAAAGTCATGGACTTTGTCAGGTATATTTTGCTTAATCTTTGTTCTTGGTATTCTTAGATATAGATAAGAAAGCTAGACAGGTGAGTCTCATGTAAGTGAATTGTTTATTGCATCAACATAATATAATTCATGTACCATTCATAACCTAGTTTACGTATGAAAACTTTTATCATGTCTTCCATCTCAGGAAACTAGAGGTACATTATTCTCATTCTCGTCATTAAGTATTTATTGACTATCATGATGAAGTCCCATTTATATTACATATTTCTTTCTTTCCCCTCAGAACAGCCACCCCCACTCCTCAGCTCCACTCATATACATGTCTATACCAAGTATATGCAATATAAAATAGGTTTTTGAGACAGTAAAGGGTGGGATAGGAAACAGTCTTTAATGGTGGTGGGGATTGGAGATGTTCCAGCAGAGATGTGGTTGAGATGTGAGGCCTCAAAGGCAAGCTTACTATTCATTTATGTGAAATATTTGTAACTGAGATGTTTATAAATTATGAATTTCCTATGTAATTCCAATTAACTCTAGGATATATGAAAAAAGGATAAATAATTGAAGATATATAGTTACTTTAAATGCCTTCTAAAATGTCTGAATCATTCAAGATTTTAAATTTCAGCATATGAAAATATAAAAATATTAATAAGATAGTTATATAATGTCTTTATAAGTATGTAGTTCTATAAACCTACAAATTATTGAATCTTAGTATTTTTAGTACCTCACAATGTTTTTTTTTTCTTCTGTTTTGTTTTTTGCTGAGACAGTTGAAGTTGTGTTAAGTGACTTGCCCAGAGTCCCACAGCTAGGAAATGTTAAGTATCTGAGACTATATTTGAACCCAGGCCCTCCCAACTTGAGGGCTGGTGCTCTATCCACTGCACCACCTAGCTGCCCCCTCACAGTGTTGTGTTGAGAATAAAGTGAGGTAGAGTATATAAGGTATTTTTTTAACCTTGAAAGACTATATTCATATAAGCAGATATTATAATTTCTTTGTATTCATGTTGACATATGATCTCATCAGTATATTGAATGATGGAAAAATGAAGCTTCCGAAGAATTGATTAATCATTGTTTTGTTTTTTTAGGAGACCAAGTTGCAATGTATTCTGACCTTTCATTTACCTCACCTCTTCGAGACATTGCTTTTCATCCACATGAACACATGGTGGCATTTTGTGCATTTGGTCAAAATGAGCCAATACTGGTCTATATTTATGATTACAAAGGTAAGACTCCTACCTATAAGTAAAAATACACTAAATAATAAGTGATAATATTTATTATATATGTTATAAATAATAAATAAATAGTAAATAATAAATAAAAATTTAAATGACATTAGTAGAATTTAACTTTATCTCAAGAAAAACTTCTTAACAGTGAGAGCTATTCAAAAGTAGAAAATTGACTGCCTTCATAGTTAGTGAATTCTGATAAGTCTTCTTGCAAAAGCTGGGTTTGTTGAGTATGTAAAGAATATTCTTTTCAGGTATGGATTAAACTACATGGCCCAGGTACTGGAGTTTCTGTGATACATATTGATGACAGCCAAGAATTTTGAATTCTGGTAAAGAGTAATGTTTATTAGCAAAGGGGAGTTGAAGAAGTGAAAGAGATATTTGGTTTTGTTGTTGTTATTGTTATAAAATATGTCACTATAATAGCCCAAAAAGATGACTAGTTTGGGTGCAGAAGTGTTAGGGCCCATAACCTGGCTCTACTGCTTTCCTAGCCATGGGACTTTATGCACATTATTTAATTCTTCTGAGTCCATTCTCTCACTTATACAAACTACATGACAATCTTTGTATTCCCTACCTTAATAGGCTCCTATGAAGGATAAATGAGATAATATTTGTCAAGTATTGAACTAGAAAGTGCTATTAACAGAGAATAATTACTATATTTTAATATGTATGTCTTTGCTAGCTCATTACATAGAAGTTTAATTCATAATTATTAAATTAAATTAAATCGAACAATCAACAACCTGTCATCTTAAGTGCCTTCTTTCTCCCATAATTCTAGAGTTGAACATTATCTAAGTTCAAACCACAAAAAAATTTTTTAAAAAGAGTTTCTTACATCATTAAAAAAATTCCTTCTGTTGTCTTGTTCAAACAAGCAGTTTGAAACAGTTCCTCTCTGTGTCCAAGATAAATTTTCAGATAAGTACTTTATAATTGAACCTATTACACAGCATGGTCATTTTATATCACTCTGTAAAAGTTAGAGAAAAGATTCCATGCTTATAGTTTTTCAGGATTTAATATACTGATCTTTTTGATCTTTGATATTTTTATCTTTTATACCTTCAGAAAATCATTTCAATCCTGACTTACAATTTTTATCATTGAATTAGCCTAGTTTATTTGTTATTCATTCACTCTCATCTCTGTGCAGACACATGTTGTTCCCACCATTTAGAATATGTTCCCACCCCCTCTTTGCCAAAGCATGTCTTGTCTTATAAGCACTACTGAACCTCACCTTCCTTGTAAACTCATTCCAGACTAATATTAGCTGGCTCTCTTTGCTTGCGCAAAAACCCCTTCAGCATTTACAAATATATCTCCATTTGAGAGTAACATATAAATTCTGTGTAATTTGTGCCTAAATACCTATTAAATATTATTTTATCTTTGTTGTATTTATGTGTTCTACCTTACATTTGAATAATAGCAGCAATAAAAATACTACCATGCATTTATAGAGAGCTTTATAATTTTCAAAACATGTTACACATACATTATCATATTTGAGTCTCCCAATAAACTTATAGTGACCAGATAAGTACTATGCTTATTTTTTCAGGTGAGGAAATTTAAGTTTTAAGAACTCATTTGAATTTCAGTGGCTTTACCATACTATGGCACCATTAGTACCTTTGATTTCTTTTAGCTTTATGGATTTGACTTTCTTCCCATGAAAAATCATCAGTTCTATACTGTTTCTGGAATGGAAGAAATCACTGATGTTGCCGTAGGTCTCATGGAAATTAAGAGGATGTAGTGATGGAGAATTAAGCAATCTGGTCTGTTTCAGATGTACAGTTTTCAAGCCAGATGTGTTCTCTCAGCTGGAACAAGGAGTAGCACCCTAAATAGCAGAGGAAAAAGCCCCAGGAAACATCTGTCCAATACATTCCATATATTTTTCAAATCCAGTTTTTGTACCACTCTGCTTTAAATCTACTCAACCTTGAAACTCATCATCCTGATTGGGAGTTGTGTGTAAACTTACTTAGCCCTTAATTACATCTCAATCTGCCATCCTCATTTGTCATGCCTCTGCATGCATATCCCTTTACACCTCCCTTCATCCCTTTCCATTTCTAGTAATAGTAATAGTATTATTGCTTCTAGAAAAAGTTTTATCAATTAGAATGTCCTGTAGTTCACCTTGCCATCCCTGTTATATGCCCAACTAATAGAACCCTACTATGACTCTCCTCTGAAGGTATCACTTTTTCTATTTGTATTCCTAGCATTTAGCACAGTCTCAGACACATAGTAATCAATTAATAAATACTTTCTCAATCATTCATTATATTTATTATTCATATTAAGCAGCAGTGGTTGGTCCTTCCAAAATTGTTAGTCTGTGGTTTTTATCTGCCAACTAGGTTCTTTTAATCGAAGGATAGTTAAATATGTTTTAAAATATATTAAATTTTATGAATCTTAAAAACTTCTTTTAAAAGATCTTGTATTTGGAACACATTGTTTGTGTGATCTGTTTCTCTATTTCTAAAATGAAAAGAATTCATTTAGTGGATGATACCCTGAACCATCTTTCTGTGTGATGCTTTGTGGAGCCTTTCATAGCTAGTGAACTCGTTCCCTAACTGCTTTGTATATAATTTACCTGTATTTATTCTGTATGAATTTATAAATAAACATGTCTTTCCTGATGAAATGTAAGTTCCTTTAAAGTGGAAATTATCTCATTCTTTGTCTTTGTATTTTTAGCATCTAGCCCACAGTAGACAACTTAAAAAAAAACCCTCACTGATAGCTGATCCTTAGGAATATGTATAGCTTTAAATTAATAATCCTTTGATCTTTGTAAGTATAAATTTAAAAAATTTTCCAAAATACACTTCAACCATCAGTTGCCCATTTCATAACTGATAAAGCTCAATAACAAAATTATTTATTAGTTACAAATTTACCTGTGATTTAAAATAAAAAGTTAGGTGGAAATGATAATTCACTGTTCTTCCTGTCAATCTTTTCTTATTCAATTGGTCTCTGATTACCTAGTCAAATATATTATAAAGTCTAACTTGAACAGTATTTATTACCACTATAGATCTTTTGACTGAAATATTTTACTTTAAAAGTCAAACTACCACTTATTACATAAACTTCTTTTTTATAAGAATATATTTCTTTCTATAAATATATTAATTTAACAAAATTTGGAGTACTAAGTTTTCTGTGAGAGAAAAGTTTTAAGTAAATGTTGGAGAATTCAGTTTTTAAAGTTGTTTATTTAGCTGAAAGTTGTTTTTAGACCTAGTTCAAATGAATCTTTTAAGTTTCCAAAACTTCAGCTTTGGTAATTTTAGGTATTTTTATAGCAAATGGAATGAGTATGTATATAATTTTTTTTATATTATCTTAAGAAAGCTCTCCTGGAGACCACAATAGTAGCTAAATGTATCACCCATTTTTCAGTTCTAGCAAAATCTGTGAAGAGTCAGCATACCTCTCTTTCTGTACTCATCTGTTCTGCTTGTGGGCTTTTGAGTCTTTCGTACTACTGACTTTTTGCTTTTTTTGGTAAGAAACACAATTTTTACTTTCAGAAGGCAGTTTTATTGTGCCTGGTGTTGAAAGGGTTAATCATATAGTTATACAAGATTTAGTCATAAGGTACCACAGATAATGTACTTTTAAGATTCCCATAACAGTAGTATTTAGAAAAACGGCCTTTTCTGTCTTAAATTTACAGGGACTTGATCAATCAATGTTTTATTTTTTAACAAATATTTAAGTTTAGGCAGTGACTTCATTCTAATGCCCCATAAATAGGTACTCAAAAAAGTGGTAATTTTGTTTTGAACTGTGTAATTTTAATTATGAATCAGTTTAGAGCTACAAAATAATAAAAGCTTCTATAACACATAAACATAACATGTACTACAATCATTATATTTCTTGTGCTTAGTAAATTTAAAAATTGGATCTGTTCACATTAAAGGGAAGTTCTTAAGAAATGTTTGATGATTATGCAAAGTGAGTCAGGTTTGTCCACTAGATGGCACTGTCCCCTCTAAGTCAACTTTAATCCTACAAGTCAATTTTAATTCTACAAGCCATTGTGGCTTGGATCTTCTAGGCAAGAAACATCTTGAACCCTGTCTCAGTGCTTTAGCTGGTTAAAATCGTTGGATGTTTTCAATAAACTGGCTTGCAGTCTTTTCCACTATAATTAGGCAGCATCTTAGTTACTGCAATTTACATCTTAATTCATTTAATATTATCCTCATAATTTAGTTGGTTATGATATCCTTTATCACATAATCCTATACCATCCTATTGTGCTCTTAAGATTTTTTTGTTACAGTTTAGAGTTAAATGAATTTTGATTTTGTGAAGTATTCTATACCTTGATTAAAAGTTGTGCCAGTTGTCATAAGGTATGAATAGAAGATGTTATCTCTTCTTTCATTATTTAAAACATTTTTATTTTAAAATGTAATATAAGAAAAGTTTATTTCCTTAATTTTATCCAGACACTGACTAATAAATTTGCTGCTACCATGGATAAGAAACTGGAGCTCAAAACAATGTCTATCGCATCTTTTAAGTTTGAGGTTTTTACTTCCTCATAAAATGTTTTTCAAGATTAGCCAAAAATTGATTATAAACATACAATTTTGCATGTTTCATGTCAAGAATTTTCAAAGATTAAGAGTAAAATTAGTTGTATTTGCTTTTTAAAATTAGATAAATTATAATTATGCCAAATTATTTATGCCTTATTTTATGATTTGAATTTTTTTTTACTTACTGAGTTAACTAGTACTCTATTTCAAGCACAATTTAAGTTGAAATAAAGACTTTTTAACATTGAAATTGTATGCAGTTACTTTTCCTTCAAAATTTAGTTACTTTAATTGAAAAGCAACATTTTTTTTTATCTTTTTGAAATGCCTTTCTAGAAGTACTGAGGATGGGTGATTCAAAAGGAAACTCAGATATTGTTGTTCTCACACTCATACAGAGTTATACAGTAGGAAATATAACAGATTCTAGGTCAGCAGATTTTAGTATGTTGTCAGTATCGTGTAAAGTATGCCATGAAACTGCCACAATTTTTTAAAACTGGTGTACTTTTTTTGGTATCTTTCTACAGAATCTATTGTAAATTCTTCACCAACTGTGTAATTAGCTTAGAATAACTGATCTAAAAGCTCAAATTAGACAAAGACTTGAGGATGCACATATGCTATAATGCTAAAAAGCACCATACTGCCACCACCCCCCACCAACCCCCCTGCCTTATTTCACAGACTAGGAAACTGTGGCCCTAGAAGGTTATGTGTTTTATCTAAAATCAGACCCATAGTAAACAGCAGAGCCAGGATTTAAGTCCCGGCCTTTCATCCCAATGGTAGTGTGTAAATTGGACCTTGAAATGAGAGAATTTTTAGAGATGTGCAGAGGAAGGAGTCTCCATTCCATTCATGGGGACATTGTGATGAAACCACAAAGATGAGAAGGCAGGACAGGAATAGAGAGTGCTTGAGTCTGGGTAGAACATTAATAAAAGAAGTGTGAAATAAGATTGGAAAGAGGTTAAATGGTTAAGGGGTTAAGTGACTTCACCATCACTGGTCTTAAGCACATTAAGCATTGCAGGTAGGAAGTGAGCCTCAACGAGAACAGTCAGTCTGTTACACCATGTTGTTGCTCTAGGGTGGTTAGGCGGCACAGTGGTAGAGTACTGGGCCTGGAGTCTGGAAGACTGCTCCCTCTGTTTCAGCTGGGTGACTCAGGGCAAGTCACTTAACTCTCCTTGCCTCAGTTTCCCCATCTGTGAAATGAGCTGGAGAAGGAAATGGCAAACCTTTCCATTCTTTTTGCCAAGAAAACTCCAAATGGGCTAAGGAAGAGTTGTACTTGCAACTTACTAGCAACAATAGCTGTAGTAATCTAATGGAAAAGAATTTAGGGCTTCAGAGTGGTTCCACTGGAGTAGAGAGGGAGAGACAGAACCAGATCTAACTGAGATATGGCACCTGCTTACATATGTGAGATAAGGAAAGACTCAGAGTTCACTAAGCATTTAAACCTAGGTGACAACAGTGATGGCAGAGTCACGGTGGAGAAATAATACACTAATGATAGGATAAAAGCCATCTTTGACTAGTTAGGGTAAAGGGGAGGGTATACATCAATATGGTAGTTTGACCTTGAGGTTATTTGATCCCAAGGCTAAATGAACATATTTAAGGGCAGTGAGATGTAGAGGAAATAATTTTAGACTTAGTTCCAAGAGATTTGAGTTTGAATCCTACCTTAGACATTTAATAGCTACATGACTATAGGTGAGTCACTTCACTAGCTGCCTGTTTTATGGTATTGTTGTGAAATAAATTAATTTACAAACGCCAAAGTACTATGCAAATGTCAAGAGCTATTATAATTGTGGTAGTATAAAATTCCAGAAATGAGTAAAGGTCCTGAAGAATGGTAGTAGAACCCAATGCTCTTGTGTGTTCTGAGACTTAGGACATCTATCCAAAATTTCTTACAGGTTTTTGAATAGTTTTATGACTGTCACAAATCCCACTCGACATTAAATGGTTTAGGAATCACTTTGTCCTTGTCATTCCCTGAGTCCCTCAGCTAAAAAAATAATAAAACAGGATTTCCCAGAGTTGGGTCCTAAAGCTTATCCAGCCTGTGAGCATTGTGGGAGCATTATTAACATACTCTGACACTGCCTCATCCATCGTAGCAGAGAATAAGGAATGAGAAGAATCCCAGAAGCTATTGCTTAGATCAGTAGCTCACCTTCAGAATCTCCTTTTCTGTGTGGAGATGCTAGACACATTGTTTATCACTGACAAATATGCTACTGCTGCTGCTCCAGAGGATCCAAATATTGAAAAGCAACAGTCATTTAGAAATAAGAATTCACTTGAATTAAAGAAGGCCGTCAGCAGCAACAGACTTTGTACAAAAAATATTTCTAAGTCTCAAAGCAAACCATATTATTTATATTTTTATAATAAGTGTATAAAAGCATTTCTGGCATATAGGTAAACTGCTATTTTTTCAAATGAAATCAAATCAGAGAATTACAGTTAATATAGTGTAGAAGAAACTCCTACAAGCTACAAGGTAGCACAATAGATAAAGCATCAGGTCTGAAGAAGCTTCAGAAAGGCCAGAGTTCAGATCCAGCCTCAGACACATACTAGCTGTATGACCCTGGGCAAGTCACTTAATTCTGTTTGTTTCAGTTTCCACATATGTAAAATGAACTGTAGAAGGAAATGAAAAGCACTTTACTATCTTTGCCAAGAAAACTCCAAATGGGATTTTGAAGAGTCAGGCATGACTGAAATGACGGTCATAGATATCTTTTTGGTTATAATTTCACATAAAAAATTAATGCTTCCATCAATAGTATAATTTGAAAATGCAGAGACTGATGATATAAAATACTCTATCCATTTGCCTCAATTAAAAATGTATCTAAAGAAATTGGTCATAGACAAGGAGGAGTTAGTAGATTGAATTTTTTATTTGGAGTAAGAAGACATAAGATACAATCCTATTTCTTCTGCTTAATAACTTGTGTTGTCATGGACAAATCATTTAGCCCTTCTCAAAATCAGTTTCCATAGTTAAGATTTGTACACATTTCCTTCTGACTTCATGATTTGTTTTCTTTCCACTCTATAATATTATTTCTATAATCAGTAAAATTAAAAAATATTTTGATGTATTATAGTTTAAAAAGCCTTTTTGAAGCTTCACTGATAAAACCATAAAGTGAAAGTTTTAGATATACCAAGTGAAGTTAAAGATATCTTTAAAAGAGTTGATAAAAAACAAAAGATCTTTTACTTTTGAGAAATTAGTAGTTCTAATTGAAGGTGCCCATATCTTTATTAAAAAATTATTAGAAAAGATTTCTTTATATGTAATTCTGAAATATTTAGTTAAATGATAGAAACATATTATTAAATTTAATATAGCTTTGTTTGGTTTTTGGGGGGGCTTATAGTAGAAGCAGACTTTAGACCTAAAGGAAAGATTGATTCAGTCCTTATCATTCTATTTTAGGCCATTATTGTCTAGGTTATAATACTAGCCTTCCATCTTCTCTCTCCTTGTCTCCAGTGTTTAGTTTAGTATCTGGCCCATAGGCACATGATAAATCTTTTATTGATTGATTGATTATTGATTAGCTTCTTTTATCCATTCTTTACAATTAATAAATACATTATTGAATGAATGAATAAAAATCAATTATTAACTGCTTACTATGTGGCAAGAATTATGTGAAGCACTAGGAATATAGATAGAAAAAGCCAGATAGTTCTTGCTTTCAAGGAACATATATTCTAACTGGGGAGACAACACAGTAGAACAGAGGAAAAAGTCCAGCAATAGGGCTTATACAACAGCCAGGATCACAGGTTTGTAGGGTATATACCCTGTGCCTTGAAGACATAAATACTGGATAAAGTGGGAAGGCAAAGTGGTCGAGCCTAGTGGTTCTCTATCTCACAGGAAGGATTAAATGGGGTGACTCCTCACTCAAATAGACAACTATGTCTCACTTTTCTCTTCCTGATCCCTATGGACTCCAGATTACCAGGGGAAGGGAAGGCAACAGAATAGGATGAACCCCTGTGATGGTGGGTCTTCTGAGCTCAGTAGCATCCCTGAGTACTACAGCATTTTTCTTATACCACCATTTATCATATAATTTTCCTACCCAAAATCCTTCAGTGATTTCTCATTATTTACTTGGTAAAAACATTTAAAAATGATTCTATTTTATCCTATTCCATACACACACACACACACACACACACACACACACACACTCACACTCTCTCTCTCTCTCACACACACACACACACACACACACACACACACACACACTCACACATATATAGAAGGGTTTCAGTTTAGTATTTATATCCCTTTAGTCAGAGGGACCAAGGAGAGGCAAGCAAGGTTTTCCTACTCTGATTTTCCTCAAATTTAAAAGCTCAATTATATACCTGGGTAACCTTTAATTAAATTCTGATCTGTAAAATGTTTTAATAAAAATAATTATGCTACAAGAACAAGTTTTAAAATTTTAGCATGTTAACCTATATTAATTTAAAATTACAATATGACATTATTTAAAAAGCTTTCATTGTGTTTAATAAAATATAACATTTTTGAATGTGCTATATGATCATTAATCTAAGTCAACTTTTTTCTAGTCGCACAGCAGCAGGCTGAAATGGTCAAAGATTTCAATGGATCACTCACAACAACTGGAACACATAGAAACCCAATGATTTTTAACAATTCTTCAGTAGTGCAAGATACAGTGGCATCTGCCACTGATCAATTTATCTATGATGCTACAATGTCTATGAGAATGAAGAAAGTGAAAAAGAAACTTGAAACAGTCACGGTATGTCAGACCCCAATAGTTAAGAAGTTATGATGCTTACTATGTCTATGACATCCTTTCATTCCTCAGAGCTACATATATAAAGCTTTCAGAGCTGGTCAGGGATCTTGGAATCGATTCAGTTTGTCAGAGATGCTAGTAAACAGGATTAGGAGTATTCTTCTTTGCCTTCATGTATGTCTCAAAAGTCATTGTATATTCCAACATTATATTCCCATGTCTAAGTTCTCTAGTCAGAAGATTTGGCATGTCCATGAATGGAAGGACTAATCACTGCAAACATTTTGAATTGATACTGGAATTCAGCTGACATACTGTGAAGATGATAAGAGCCTTTTCTAGCATGAATGATTCTTGTTTATTATAACTTTTTCATCTCACTAACTGATAATAGATATATTATTAGTGCTCATTGATATTAAGCCATTGAGAAGAAACAGTGACAGAATGGCAATATTGGGTGTGCACATGACTTCATGTGTTTCTTACAATTACTCCAGAGATCCCCAAGGATTCAAAGGTCACTTGTCAGGTGTGATTGCTTATACTAGAATAGATGCACTTCTCCTTTCAGGAGTCTAATCTTAATCATTCTTAAAAGTCAGTCACAAAATCAGTTATAATATTCTAGTCTTGCAATCTGAGTTTGCAAATTAGAATGCATAATTAAATATATTGTTTACCTTTTTGTTCTTCAATATTTTCAGTTGTATCCAGTGCTTTCATGACCCCATTTGAGGGTTTTCTTGGCAAAGATACTAGAATAGTTTGCCATTTTCTTCTTTAGCTCATTTTACAAGTGAGAAAACTTAAGCAAATAGGGTTAAATGATGTGGTGAGGGTTACTCTGGCTAGTAATTGTGTAAAGCTATATTTGAACTCACGTCTTCCTGACTCTAGGCCTGGCAATCTATCTACTATGCCACTAAGCTGCCCATATTTAAATTTATATAATACTTAAAAAAGAAATAATCATATTTGATCCTCCAATCAGCCTTGTGAGTTAGGCTGGTAATTTAAACCTGTTTTCTATGAAGAAATCTCATGATTCTTGTGAGCCATTGTTTTTTAACTAGCATTATCTATATTAATATGTATGTATTTATTAATGAACTTATAGTATAGGAATTCATAATTATAAAACAGTTTGATCTACATTCTTCTCTATGTAGGTTTCTAATACATAGTGTAATACTCTACACTAAATAGAGTACCCATTTAATCTTAGATCTATTTGGATTCAGAACTTCTGTTTATAACCCTAATACTTGTTTGAAAAGCTCTAATAATGGGCAATTGACTTTCCTATGAGTCATAGAATCATAGATTTAGAAAAGAAAAGATCTAGAGGGCATTTAATAAAAACTCTATCACTTTATTGAGGAAAAAAAAAACTGAATCTCAGAGAGTATGTAATTTTCTAAAGCTCACACACTAATTAACTATCAGAAACAGAATTTCAAGTCAGGAAAACTTGAGTCTTCTATATCTCAACTTATTCAGCTGTGAGTTATGACCCTCCATGGAGTCTCATAACTGAATGTGGAGGTTGTGAAGTTATGCTTTATCAGAAAATGTTTGATTTGTATACCTATTTTACATACCTATATACTTGGGGCCACAAAAATTTCTTGGGCAAAAAGGGGTTGCAAGTGAAAAAAAGTTTAAGGATCTCTGTAGCTTATTCTATTTTCTTTGCTTCTCTTTTAAAAAATACAATATATAGAAAGGAAATGTTATCAAAAAATTTAGCTAAAATGTTTCTTCTCAAAATTTATATTCTAGAATTACAGTATTAACTAAAAAAATTTAAAAGTACAAGTTTCATAATATCTTAGATCTAATTAGAATCTCAGAGGACACATCTCCTAAACAAAAGAGAATAACTCTCTTTTTTACATCTCACATGTGGACATCTGGCTCAAATAGTTTCATTTACATAGTTTTTATTATTTTATGAAGAACACTATTTCATTAAGTTGTAGTTTGAATGCTTTTTTTAATGCATTGTTGAGTTAAAAAAAACTGCCTTTCTATTAATTTCATTTGAGTATCTATAACCCTGTTTCTCCCAATTTTAACTACTTCAAAACTTAAAAAGAACTCCTTAACAAGCAAATTTATACATTAATCATTTCTGAAAACATAGATCTAACACTACACTTGTAATTCTTTACTTTTCTTTTAGAAGGTAGGAATGTTTCAAGTTCTATCATTAATTGTGGTTGATCAGTGTATTGAATGGAGTTAAGTCTTTCACTGTTGTTTTTCTTTACATTGTAGTCACTGAATTCCTGCTTTTGCTCCCTTCACTTTTTTATCAGTTCATAAGACCTTCCATGTTTCTTTAAATTCATCCTTTAATTTTTTTATGCTGTAATAGTAGCCTATTAAATTTATATCCCATAATTTATTCAGCCATTCCTCAATTGAAGAGCTTTTTCATGGTTTTCAATTTTTTGCTGTAGCAAAAAATGCTACAATAATTATTCTTGTATGTATGGGTCCTGTCCTATGTTTTTTCTCTTTTTAAAATGTAAATCATAATAAGGGTATCCCTGGATTAAAAAGGTATTCATAGTTTAGTGACTTTATGTGTATAATTCCAGATTACATTTCATAATGATTATACCAGTTCATATTAGTGTGCTTATTATCTAACATTTCCTCCAGCATTGTAATTTGCATTGTGTTTGCCATTTTTGCCAATCTGAAAGTTGTTAGATAGAATTTCAGAATCTCTTTAATTTCTATTTCTCTTTTTATTATTGCTTTGTGGCATTTTGATAGGATTTTTAATACTTTGCTGCCTTTCTTTTTAAAATTGCCTTTGCTTATTCTTTACCATGTACATATTGAGGAATGGCTTTTATTATTGCATACTTGAATCATTTCTTTATATATGTTGAGAGTCAGATCTTCATCAGATAAATTTGATGGGAATGATTTTCCCAGTTCATTGTTTACATCCTACTTTGATTTTGTGCAATGACTTTTCAGTTTTATGTGATTAAAATTATGATTTGAGATTTTTTTTCCATGAGCAATTTATCTTTTTTGACAGTTTTATCTTTTGGAAAATGAAAGATATATCTCTCTTCAGTACTAATATTTGATTAATGTTTATTGTGGCAACGAGATAACACATCATGTAGCTCTTCTATGGCAGACTTTTGGGAGAAGATGGGCCAGTCACACAAGATGGTTAGGCATGAATGAATTGTGATATACATTTGAGGATGGAGGAAGTTCCTGAATTGATGTTTTATCAGTCTGTTTCAAAGATTAGGGCCAAAGAGACAATGAAAGAAAGCCTAGGACTTTTGTTTGAGACAAATAGAATAACAATAATAGAAAACAGTCAGTAAATATTACGTACCTATCCTGTGCCAATGTTTTAAGGGCTGAGTATACAAAGAAAAGCTTTCAAGGAGCTCATGATCTAATGGGAAGAAGACAACAAGTAAATCATGGAAATAATCAACAAAGGAAAGGCACTTTAGGGGAAATTTAGGAGGAATTGGAAAAAGCTTCCTTTAGAAGGAAAGTTTTTTTTTTCTTTTTCTTTTTTTTCATTTTCTAATTATAATTTTTTGACAGTATATATGCATGAGTAATGTTTTTTTTTAATAACATTATCCCTTGTATTCATTTTTCCAAATTATCCCCTCCCTCCTTCTACTCCCTCCCCTAGATGACAGGCAATCCCATACATTTTACATTTGTTACAATATAACCTAGATACAATATATGTGTGTAAATCACATTTTCTTGTTGCACGTTAAGTATTATATTTCGAAGGTGTAAGTAACCTGGGTAGATAGACAGTAGTGCTAACAATTTACATTCACTTCCCAGTGTTCCTTCTCTGGGTGTAGTTGTTTCTGTCCATTATTGATCAACTGGAAGTGAGTTGGATCTTCTTTATGTTGAAGATATCCACTTCCATCAGAATACATCTTCATACAACATTGAAGTGTACAGTGATCTTCTGGTTCTATTCATTTCACTCTTGTCTTCATTTAATGATATTTTTTTTCCAATCTCTTCGGTTTTGGTTTTTATATTCTTTGTTTATTAAATGTGCTTCTTGTAAGCAACAACACTTTGCAGGGTTTTGTTTTCCTGTTCAACCTGTCATTCTTTTTCATTTTAAAGTATTGATTAATCCATTCACATTTAAAATTATGGAAGTTAGTTTTCTGCTTTGCCTTATTTGTCTCTAATACTGGTTCTTTAATTTTTTTTTTCTTTTCTTATGTAAGCACAGTACTATGTTTCCATAGCTTTTTAAAAAGATAGTCCTATTCTCATTGGTTCTCTTCCCCTTACCTCCATTTTCTCTTCCAGTTTTATTTACATCTTTCCCTTTGTAGTTTTACTTATTCATTCCCTTTTCTTGCTTTTATTTATTTAATCGCCATCCCCATTTTATTCTATTAGAAAGATCTTCTTTTTCCCTTTAAATAGTTTCATTTATGAGGTTTTTTAATTTTATTTTTTTATTCCTTTTCAAAGAGGATTTCTCTCACTCTCTACATTTTCAATCCTTACTTTCTGCCTATATTCCTTTGAACCAAAATTCATGCCCCTTTTCCTCTAAAATAGATTCCCAGTATTTCTCATAAAGTCAAAACTTCTAAGATATCCATTCTGGATTGTTCTCTCTAAGCAGATTTTGCCATTGCCCCATAGGGTTTGAACCCCTTTTCTATTGTGCTTTCTTCGCAGAAGAAAGCCAATTCTTTTAAGTGACAGAAGATACTAACCAATGTTGGAACCCTCCCCACAACTACCTCCTTGATTATGCTTTTCACCTAGTTTCACATAATTCAACTATACAATTATTTTCCTGAATACTTCAAAGCACATAACTCCTGTAGATTGGCCAAAGGACAGTTGCCAAAATGACTATTTTATTGAGAACCTGTACAGGATAAGCACTTACCTCGTGGTCAGAAAAAGCAATACAAGGATATTCTCAGTTGGAATTGATTATGATCATGAGAGACACTGACACAGGACTACCCAGCAATGCATCCCCTCATCAGTGTTATGCTGTATGAGCCAAGAAGAATTGAAGTAGTTCAAGAGAAATGCGATATGCACAAATCTAGAAAATCTACCCCAAGTGTTCACATGGACTGTTTGGGCCTGACCTGTGGAAGAGCATTTCAAGCTCATATTGGTCTAATCAGACACAGTCAGACATAATATAATTTGACTCTTAACATAGTGATGACATTTTTGTCCTCTTCAAAAATAAAAGACAACTGACCAATCTTCCTAGATGAATAACTACATAGATTGTAATTCCATTTACTCTTGGATACTATAATGCTGAATCACTTGTTATTAGAGTTAGTTAATGACTTATCTATTTTATTTACTTATTCAATCATTGAAAAATTAAATGATCTGCAAACCCTCCTAACTTAAATAACAATATCCTACAAACATAGTTCTTTATTTCTCTTCTTTTCTTTTTTTGGAAAAATAGCAGTCTGAGGTATCAAGCATCATAATAGTCTTCTGTTTTTATCTCTGACAGAAGAATCAAAAAATCATTTCTGTTTGTATAACTCATAAACTTAAAGTTAGTAAAATTCTTTTAGACTTAAAAATGCATAGCTGTTCAGATCTCAGGATCTCAAAAGTTGTATTAGTATTGTAAAATATATTTTTTAAAACATAAAAAAGATTATTCTTTCAGGAAAATAGTTTCCTTGTCTTGTATGAGAATAGGAGGTTTTACCTATTACATGGCAAAATTACTTCATTTTCACAGAAACAATACAGCAATTTAAAAGATGTCTATAAATACTAGCTTATCCACTTTATTTCATTCTTTTTTCTTCCATAAATTTGACAGTCTGGAACCACTTGTCTTTGTAGTTTCTCTTTTTCCCCCACTCCCTTCTTGTAGCTGTCATACCCAAGTGAGTGAAAGGATGAGAAATAAAAGGCACTAAAGGAAAACTATATTCCAAACCAAGGGGAAAAAAAAGACATAAAAACAAAGGGAGAAAGCAAAGTGTACAGGTAATATTTTAACAGAAGAGAAAGCCAAATAACAAGCTTAGCTCAAATGAATTGTTTCCTTTAACTTTAAGGTCATGTCCATTACCCACTTCCCAACCCCTCCCACTCTCTGTTTCAGAGGATCTTTTTGCCTCAGGATGGAAGTACTTGGATAAAACCTTTGAAAATGAATCTCTTTTCTGTTTACCTCAAGGGTATTATAATAAATTGTAATTATTATAATAAAGCATAGCTTTAAGAGCAGGTTATCTTCTGAATTCAAAAAAAATTCACTGAAATTTATCCATTTTCCAACTGTAGATGATCTTTCTTGTAAGGTCTGAACATTTGTTATCCAGATTTAATCAATTCCATTCACACAGTAGTTTTTCATATATATATATATATATATATATATATTTTTTTTTTTTTTTTAGGAAAACCAATTGTTTGGAATTCTCTCTTTTTTGTCTCCCAGGAATTAATTTCTGTTTTTCTTGTGGTGATTTAGCTTTCAAAAGATTGTAAACTTCTTTAATTTTGTGAATTTGCAACTATTGTTTTGGGCTTCTTTCCTTTTTATAAACACCTGTAAAGACACAATTCTTGCTTTGACAGTTTCCATTAAAAATATGATTTTTGCATAAGATGTAAAGCTAGCTCAGGATATAATAAAAGCCAAGTGAGATAGTAGAAACAATACTAATTAAGAGTCAGGAGGCGAACATTTTTTCACCTTGGCTCTGATACCAATTGTTATTTTCTCAATTTCTTAATTCTTTTATCTGCTAATAGTTAATAATTCTGATAATTCAAATCAGCAAATATTTATTAAATATGCTATAATTTATGTTACAATAGTGTCAAACATGCAGTATGGTCTGTATCACTCCTGAGAATTGCTTCAATCAAATTAAAATGTAATTGGCAAATATTTAACTAAATAAAAATATAATGACATTTAGATAATGCTAATTTGTGATCTTCTGAATCAGTATGTCAGCAGAGATCCTTATAAATGGGTTTAGTTACTTCTTTTTCTATTTCAATTTAATACCCCCCCTCCCGTTGTAGATGACATAAAAAAGTATAAAATGTTACTTTTCTCTCTGAACTTAAAATACAGCAATACAAATAATGCTTTTCCAATGAAGATGGTAACTTTGTCTTTTGATATATATATTCCTAATAGGGGAATCTCAGGTTCAAAGGTTATGGACATTTTAGATGAGATAAATGAGTGTGCTATCACAAAGTCATTATCATTTGTCATAATCATGAACTCAATTTTAGCAAATAAAGTGCAGATATGGTAATGGAACTGCTGGTATTCCATGATTCTGAACAAAAATTTCTCGACACTTAAAAAACATTTCCAATGTATTTGAAACAAACCCTCAATTCTGTTTTTATAGCTTATATCTTTTTGCAACTTTTTGAAAACAATGTATGTTGTTTTTAAAAAATGGATGTTGGAAAAGGACAATGTTGAATATAATTGTTTCATCTAGTCAAATTTTAATATCTGATAATAAAATTTAAAGTTTTCAATATTTTATTTAAATGAAATTATGGACACTTTTTTTAATCTATTATATCTTACATATATATTATCTATATATGTATTTTTGTTCCATAAACCATGGGTTCTTGAAAACAGAAGTAATGTTTTTCAGCTAAAATTGCTGGAAGTGTACATCTGGTAACACTGTGTCTATCATTGAAGTATCAGTCTAATTAAAGACATAGAATTATCATCACTAGAAGATTTACTGCCTCTTAAAACCTATGGCTTCTTTAAAGACTCAGATCAAGCACCATCTTCTTCAGGAGTAGGCCCAGCTGTTCCTATCTTTCTTTCCAAGATTATCTTATATTTGATCTATATGTGGCCACCATTAGAATGTAAATAACTTAAGGGCAAGACCTGTTGACTTTGTTTTTTTGTTGTTGTTGTTTTTTTTTTTTTTTCTCCTCAGAACTTAACATGGTACCTATTACTTAAGAAATACTTATTGAATGATGAGTTAAGAAGTTGTGACATTAAGGAATTGTGACAATTTCAAATTCATACTATGATCTAGTTACTGCTTAAATTGTATACTATATAGATGATTTTTTTCCTCTTTGTGCCAGTAGTCAAATGGAATTATTTTTTTTAATCTATGTAGGTATTCCTTATTTAGTTTTCTAAGCCAAAAATATTAGAATCATCTTTTACTTTTCTTTCTCTTTTATCTCTTCATCCAATCTTTGACCATGTCTTGTTCCTTTGAAATCTCCATTTGGTGATGTATTTCCTTCCTCAATCCTTCCCTTGCCACCAAATCCATTCCCTCACTCATCTCATGCCAAGATTATACTTTGATAAGCTGGATGCTTTGTTTTCAGTTTATGTTGTTTGTCTTAAATACCAGGAGAAATTTTCTAAATTAACATTCTCATGGCACTCTCTTTGTCAGGACAACAATAATATAAGTCTCCTTGATATTATTACTATCCTTCTTGGCTTTCAAGACATTTGGCAATATTGCCTCACTCTACATAATCAATCTTATTTCAGATTATTGATAGCATAATGTCTGCCATAGTCATCCCTTTCATATGTTTTTTTCTTATGTTGTTATTCCTCTTATCTCTATACTTCTCTTTCCACCCCATCTCCTCCACACAAATGCAGAATGTTCTTTCTCTCCTTCATTTATCTAAACTCCATTCATACGTGCCAGCACATCTTAAGTTTCATTTTTTCCTTAAAATCTTCTCTAGCTCAAGTTCTTCTGGATATGTCAGTATTATATAATTTAGCACTTTATTATTCTTTAATTCCTTTCTTTTTTCATAGGATCAATCTCCCCAGTCCTTCTTGAAAGTATCATAATTAATTATTCTAAAATTTATATACTTAATGTGGTATCAAATACATTCGAAGTTTTAGTAAATAACTTCGCAAATTCCTTATTTTAATTTAAGATTATCGCCACTAGGAAGAAGGACACAAAAACCAAGCTAGGGTGTCAGAATCTCTTGCTAAATAAAGATCAAGCAAACATTTCATAGTAATTATTGTTAAAGAGGAAAATGATACGATGATGTCATTATTGCTGTGATCCCAGTTCTACTGGTGCTGATCATGACAATCTATTTTTCCTCCTATATGTGAGGCCAGGGATATACAGAAGTGTGGGATATACAGAAACTACAAATCAATGCTCTGGTAAGAATTAGGAGACCATGCAGATGATAGATTTTTATTTTCCTGAAGGTATATGAATACTTTTAAAAAGAAATATAGGAAAAAAGACTTGTTAATTGAATTACAACATTGCTGTTACAAATATTAACCATGGTAAAAGCTATAAAAATTAATCTTTTGTATTATATATTTATGTTTATTCTTTCTTGATCATCTGAGCTTAATATCTACACGTGATTGAGAACAATTAAAGTATGAGAAAGGAACAGAAAAGCTTTTAAAAAATAAAGTGATTTTCTATAGCAGATAATATTTTTATCACTTTTTTCCTCACAAGAGTTTAAGCTCCATAAGGTCAATAATTCTTTTTTTATTTTTTCTTTGTGCTCTCAATAGCCAGCAGATAAATGTCTGCCACATGCATAGAAGCTCTTAAATGCTTTTGAATTGAATGGAAATTACAGTCACATAATTGACTGAAATGTACAGATAATACAAGAGTCCCTTAGATTTATTGTTTATAAATTAGCAAAAAAAAAATTGACTAAATACAGTGAAATGCTATCTTAAATGCTAATCTCTTCTTCCCTAAGATGCTATTACAGGTATGAGAATGAAAATTCCTTAAAAGATAAAAAACAGATAAATTTGTTCAAACTCTGATTAACTATCTATCAAAGTGATTTGTTTATCTCTATTATAGGGCAAGGCCAGGGATGACATTAAGTAAAGAATTTTTTAGTGATGATAAGGATCTTCTGATGCTCCAGTTAGCCAGGTGATATTGTATTGATTTCATCAAATCCTAGAATATTGTGGCACTCCCTCCCACAACAAATTAAAGCAATTTATGATTGCCTAGAGTTAACTTGCCCTTACAAGAAAAATTGAGGTGATGAAGATTGTCTTTCAGCTATACAGAGTATATATTTAAATAAAGAACACATATACTTCATGCTCATGAAAATGCATGTGTTTGCTTAAAACTATACTAAAACTTTAGGGACATCCTGTCTCTTGATAAGACATACATATGGATAAGTTCTTTACTCGGTCACTATCAAAACTAGAAGAAATGGGTAGACCGAAGGAACAAATTAGAAAATGCAAAATTAAGATGAAAGGAACATAATAGACTTGTGTTTGAGAAATTTAAGTGTCAAAAACAGTGAAGGATTTTAATATTCGATAATAACTGCTAGAAAAATTAGATAAAGTTATGATAAAATAGAATGAGATCCATATTTGATAAGCTTTATCATAATGACTTTCAATTAAGCCAATAATCTGAATGTATAAAAGTGTAGATGAAATTTATAATAGAAATGAATTAAAAAGGGAATGTTATAGTTAGTCAAAGCTGCAGAGTAAAATTCTTAACTGTTCATAAGAGGAACAATTACAGAAGGAAAAATAGACATGAGAGGGCAGTAATATTTAGGCCCTCATTCAAAAGCTAAGGCAGTCATGAGGAGCATTGTTGCTTGGCCTTCTGGCAGTAATTGATAGTACCAGCATCACCTTGGCCTACAAGTCTTATTGGATTGGCAGTGTTAAATTGAAAAAGAATTTAAAATGATAAAATTCTGTGCTGACAGGCCAGTTGAGAACAAGAACACTGTAAAACTAATAAGGGATTTGTGAATTACTATAATATTTTGAAAACAGTTATGATATTATAGAGTAAGAGCTTTATGGCTGTTCTACCATTAAATACTACTACTAACACTAAGGATGTTTTTAATGGAAACAAAAATAAATTCTCACTAGAAAAATATTTATAGCATCATATATAATAACAGAGAAATGACAGCAACCTATTGTTCTCAATTTGGTGAATACTGAAAAGCTATAGTTTGTCAACATAATATATTATTGTTATGTTAAAAATATCAGCTACAAAGGCCAAAAATAGTATGATATGACTTATATGTAGTGATGTAGAATGCAAAAAAAAAAAGAATGCAGAACCAAAATAAAAAATTACGGTGATTACAACAAATTAAACAATAAAATACAGGAAAAAAAGTTTGCTGAAGAGGACATAGGATCTAACTCATTGAACAGTTTAATTGTTGTCATCTTCAAATGAATATAGATATTTTGAATTTTTTGTATAGATTTCTTTTTTTATACTATTTTTATGGCTAATATGTTTAAATTTTATGAAAAATGAAAAAATGTCATCTTCATCTCCCCCTGCCTCCAAAAACACACATTTATACTCACTTAGCCTAAATGTTTATATTACATATTTATGGAAGAAGAGAAACTCCAACTGAAAGTCTTGCTTGAGCAGTTGACCATCACAAAGAATTAGCCTTCCCTTCTACTTAAATTTTCTTCTTAAAATAAATATTTACCTCATTATTAGTGTACAAATTCATTGCTATATGATTGGATATATGCTTTCATGAATTGGAGTTTACCTCTAATGGTACAGCTCACGGACTATCCCTGTGGATCTTCCCAATCCTTGCAAATTTGGTTTATGCCATCTTCTATATCTTTCATAAAGAATATACTAACCCCCAAACATGCTGTGGGATTTTTCATTTTTAAAAATAGATGTGATTCATATCCTTTTTTTAGAGGGCCTGCATTTCCCCCCATATCCTTCCACTACTCCCTGGAGAGGCATCTTTTATCAAAAAAAATTTTTTTTCAAAAGAAAAAGGGGGAAAATAGAAGAAAAAAAAATCAACAATACTTCTCTGTCTGTCTATCACGATCAATAAGCTATAAGGGCATAAGGCTTGGAATCAGACATCAAGACCCGACTTCAACTTCAGCCTCAGATACTTAATAATTAGGTGACCCAAGCAAATCATTCAATTTCTGTCTGCCTCAGTTTCCTTTTTTGGAAAATGAGTATAAGCATAGCACCTAATTCCCAGGATTGTTATAAGGATCAAATAATGTTTGTAAATCATGTAAATTACTTCTTGACACCTAGTAGACATGCTTTTTCTTTTCCTAGTCTCCTTATTATAGATACTTCTCTATTGATTATCTTTCATTTGTCCTGCTTGTATCTTGTTTGCACATCCTTGTTTATGCTTTAATTAATAAGCATGAACTTGAGAGCAGGGTCTATCTTTTGCTTTTCTTTGTGTCTTCAGCACTTAGCACAGTGCCTTGCACAAGGCAAATTCTTAAATGCATATTGACTGACTAGGCATATTTCCTTCACTACTTGGAATCCCTTTTATACTTATACTATATATAGCATATATCTATACTCCATATATTATAGTATATATACACACACACAAATACATACATATATACTTGCTGAAAGATGCCATTCTCTGCTTTATATCTTACCTAGTTAATCATTGATGGGCATTGCCTCAGTCAAAGACCTTTATTTTAAAACATCAAGATCTCCCATTGCATCCAGGGCCATCTCCAGTCATCCTTATCTATATCTTGCCACTGGACGCAGATGGCTCTGGAGAACAAAGTGAAGCAAGTGACCTTGCCCAGCCCTTCCTCACCTAAATCCAATTCATTCATATGTCATGACCTCTGATGTCATGGTCCTCTTTGAGAATAAAGAACAAACACCATTAACATATAAATATGTGCAATATTTGTCCCACTCATACAACTTTGCAAGGGACATAGGATAAGGATCTCTTCCTTGGGACCAAGTTTGTTGTCATAATTTCACATCATTTGTTTTTTACTGTTTTGTGTAGTTTTTTCTTTAAAAAAAAACAACAACATTATTTTCTTGGGATTTTTTGTTTTTCATATTCATTTAAAATTTTTTTGAGTTCCAAATTCTCTTCCTCCTGCCTTTCCCCAACCCATTGAGAAGGCAAGCAATATGTTATCAGTTATACATGTGAAGTCTTACAAAGCATATTTCCATATTAGACATATTGAAGGGGAAAAAAAACAAGAAAAATACTATGAAAAATGTGCTTCAGTCTACACTCAGAGAACAGACTTTACAGTTCATTCTGTGTGACTGACTCACCTGCTTTTTTGGCATATATCTCTTCCTTATCTTTTAATTTTACTTATGAACTATTTTCCATTGATAATATAAATTATACTTATGATCACCATAAAGCTCTAAGTTACTCTTTAAGTGAAATGTAATTTTGATTCTTTGGAAATAATTGTTACTCTATGATTCATAGCCAAATATTTGGCTCTTTCTGATTATCAATGTTAAAACCATGGTACATGAAAAAGCTTGGATCATTAAAAAGGACTGTACTTTTCTGAACAGGGCACAGAGGTGGTGCAATGGATTGAGTGCTAGGTTGGAGTCAAACAGATCTGAGTTCATTTTTAACCTTAGATCCTGACTAGCTAGTATGACTTTATCCAACTCACTTACCCCTGTTGGATTCAATTTCTTCATCTGTAAATGAGTTAGAAAAGGAAATGGGAAACCATTCCATTTCCTTTGCCAAGAAAATCTCTTGATGAACTAAACAACAATAAACATTTTTGAACAGCATATTCAACCCACTCTACTTTTTAGCTCTGGACTCAGTTCATCTGATCTTATTTATCTACAGTATATCCCCAAGGTACATGTACTGATGGATTCTTATTGTAAAATATCCACTTGTATATCATAGTTTGAACAAATAAGTATTCTTCATCCACTTTTTCCTCATGTAAAGTTTTTGAGTGATTGTATCAGCACTTTTTGTGCTCATGAAGAATTGGAAGCAAATTAGATTCACAACATTAGAATAGTCAAACAAGTTGAATATAATAGAATATTATTATACTGTAAGAGAAAACTACTGCAATGAATAAAGAAAAACGTGGAAAGATTTCCATCATCAAATACATGTAGATATTTTTTATCTTTTGCATTTATAACTATCTTATATTTTTACTTAAAAAAGAGATTAGATGTTCTTAGAGATCCAAATTACTCAAAATTGGATGAAGTTTATGATTTCCAGATTCTTAAATTTACCAATATAAGTTGAATTATAAGTGCTTACTATCACTGATAATTTTTTTCTCCTATAGAATATAAAGTTCATTTTAATAGTTTATTTTATGATAATATATAATTATTGGGGGGGTTTTAATCCAACTTTTTTACTCAGTTGTTCATAGAAGAGCAATTTTGATTTTCATAGTGCTGGAAAATCATAATAATCACCCCTTTCCCTACTAAAATACCTCACAATGGACATCTGAAAGAAGACATCAGAATGAAGAGTGTAAATGTTTTGTGGATATTTTGCTATGAAAACAGAGCAAAGAAAGGAGTTTTTATCCACTACTGAACTGTCACAATCACTCAAGACCTTTTAACCTACTTATCACAGACCAACAGGATATAGAATATTGACAAGGGGAAGGAAGATAAATGAAAAAGAGAAGACTATGTTCTGACTTGGGCAGCAGATGTTCAGGAAACTTGTCCCCAGTAGCAATGATTGCTGTAATGATTATGGCTCCAGGATTACCAAATCTACTTAAATATATGACAAGAATGAAGCAGGAGGCAAGGAAAAGTTGTAGCTTTTATATAGCATAACATATCATAGCTTTTCATATATCTTTTCAGTCATCTTTATGCCAATTTTATTTCCTGTTTATTTCCAAAATCATTTGTCAGATATCCAAATATATGTTCATTTCTTTAAAATACTTTTAATTTTAAGGTGGTTTTTTTTTTCCTTACTTAAAAATGTGCACTCCTTTTCTAGTAGTGTTTTGTGAGTACATGGATCATAACATTTTCTCCCCAGGCAGTGTAGTAACCAGCTCTGTGCAAACAATGCAATTATATTTCATAAAAGTTGGATATTGGGAGTACCACAAAATGTCAGAGCTTTAAGCAACTTTAGAGATCACTTAATTCAGCTCTTTCATTTTACAAATTAGTAAACTGAGGCTCAAAAGAGGTATGACCTTCTCAATATTATACAGCTAATAAATGTCAGAGCTAAGATTTGAACCCAGGTCTCCTGACTCCCAGCATAGTGCTGCTTAATATTTGTGACAGAAGTCACCTTGTTTTATTTCTTAACATCAGACTCTTCATTTCTCCCATGAGATATAAGGCCAGATATCTGACACCTGAAGAAAGAACCCATTAGGGTATAAGTTTCTTCCTTTTTCTCTCATTCTTCCCTCTAGCCTCAGGAGAAAAGGGTTCTCCTCTCCTTTCTAAAGATAATCCTTCTTTTATCTTATTCCCTGTTACTTCCTCTGATTCCCACAATTATTCCTACCTCTGTTATCTTTACTCTTTCTCGCTGCATAGATTTCTTCCCTTCTACTTTGAAATATGAGCAGATTTAAGAAAACAGAAAAACAATCAACTTCACATAACTTTACAATGCTTTCTAAGTGGTGTTGAATCTTACTGTCCAAACATTGTCAAACACAATCACACGTATGGCCTCATATTCCTACTTCAGTTTGTTTTACACCCTTGTGTTCCCTTCTTAATCCCCTATTATATGATTTTTTTCATATTATTCTAAACTTATTTTTAGAAGATTATCAGTGATCTCCCTTTCTTGCCAAACATAAGGTCCTTTTCTCAGTCCTTATGTCTTCTGTCCTAATAGTGTCAATTCCTACTTTTCTCTTGGATTCTGTCTTGATTTTTTTTTGGTTCTTTCTTCCTCCATATTCTTTCCTTTTGCTGTTCAATATCTTTCCCTTTCTGTTTGAATGAATTTCCATCAAGAACTTTACTTGACTTTTTCTCATGTCTTCAATAGTCTTTGTGCATATAAATGCAAGATTTTCACCTCTAATGCACTTTCCAGTTCCAAAGAATATTTCTATATGTATTTTATCATATAAAACTCAGATTATCCAGAATTGAACTAAAATGTGACATCCTAGCCCACATAACTAGCTCTACTTCTCAATTGCTTTGTTTTTGATACTAGTGGCGCCAGTTTAATTCATTAAGCACTTAGTAAGTTTCTGCTACATTCAAAGTCTCATACATAGAGCTGGACAAACAAAACATCCTGTTCCTAAAGAACATGCTTTCTATTGGGGGAATATAATATTTATGCAGAACAAGTATAGTCCAAGAAAAATTGTCGAGAAAGTAATAACAAGAACTCAAAGACCTACCTTGACTCTAGATCATGTTTGGCTCTCTTGAACTGATTTTTCCTCAAATTATGACCAAAAACATTCCCAGCTTTCCTCATATCCTTCATTCAGAGTCCTTGTGTCCTGAGGCAAAAATCTTCTCCTTTTCATATGTCTCCCCATGTGATCCTCTCAATCCATTTCATCCTTGCCCTTATTTCTCTTACTCCTCTTCATACTACATCCTCTATAACTCATTTTGTACCTCTAGAATTCCAGCATTAATTTTTACAACAAATTCCCCTTTGTCTCTTCAAACTGTATTGTTCCCCTATTCTTATACTAATGGAAATCTATTTAATTCTCCTTAAAAGACTTGGTAACCCTGTCCACACTGGATAGGAATATTGGGTGCTCCTTTCTTTATACCTCTATAAACACCAGACTATGAGGAGGAATATTCAGTCTTGCTTCTCACTATGATTTCCAGACTTTTTTTTTCCTTATTAATCACAAGCTTCTTGAGTTTACTCCATTCATCTTTAGCCTATAGTCCAATGCACCAAATAGAAATAAATCCTTGTGGGCTACATATTAGCTTTAAAATGTCAAGTTAATATTTTGATGTTGTATTTTTTTTTATTTTTATTTTTTGCTTAACATTTCCCAATTACGGGACCAGGAGTGTGGCATCTCTGACCCAGTGCACCTCTCTGTCACAATCTTTTTGTCAACTTCCAGTTCACTATTCTCCCTTTCTCAGTTGTTCGGTCTTTGACTTAGTCATCCTGATCATTCTAAGCTTTGTCCTCATGTTTAAGGACTTCTATAAGAGATGTCAGTTTCTCTTCAAACATCGGAATCCCAGTTTATCAACCTCTTAAAATGCCATGATATATAGATAGATAGATAGATAGATAGATAGATAGATAGATAGATATCTTGATTCTATCTGAGCCACACAAAGAAGTGATCTTGTATTTAATCTTATATCATCTGTAACTTTTCCCTTCACAATCCACAAATCTGAAATTTCCCTTTCCTTCTATAGCCAGCCCTTCTGTTCTTCAGTCTCTCCTTATTGGTTCACTCAACTTTAATCCCTTCTTCATTCTCCATGATTTCTATCAACTCCACTCTTTTATGTTTTCCTTCTCTACCAGCCATTCCACGTTCCCTTCCCTCCCTTCATAACTTTGACTCCACTGTTGATTTTATTCTCTTTTCCTTTCACCTGTCTCGCCTCTAAATAAGTCCCCGTTGCTATTTTGTAATCCTGTTATTCTTCCCTGGTTTTTTAAAAATCATATTCTATATAGTGACTTTCCAAAACTTTTTCCTCTCAACTCTTACCATCTATGTTACTTTATTTCTCCCATGCTCTCTTTAGAGAACATCAGTTCCTACTTTACTGGAAAATAATAGACATCCATTGTATGCTGCCTCTTCTCCCTGTTATTACAAAAGGCAGTGAACTTAAGAGCTCTAGCATAAAAGCGACTTTATAATTAGAGGTAAAGCTCCATGGGGTACTGTGTAAGAGGGTATTAGAAGAAGATAGAGGCTGGGGAGGATAGGACTGGGGTGGATAAGCATGTGACTACAGGTATGACTTTTGCAACAGATTATGATTCTGTATGACGAGCATAAAGTTCTATGCCTATCCACATCCCCTAAATAATGTGAGTGATATATTGCAAAGAATTGTAAGTCTTACAAAGATTCTATAGGGCCTGAATTAACTGAAACTATCTTTTTGTTGATCTTACTTTCTACTATACATTAAACCCACAATTCCCAAATGAGACATTGCAGGATATCTTAAGGGAGAGAATTATTTTTTTGAGTAAAAAACAGTTATATTTGACATGTTAGAAACTGAATGATTGCTAGTTTGAAGAACATTACTTTCAACATTAGACCATGCTCTTTTCCTTTTAATGATGTTCTCAAAATGTTTGAGATACATTTCTGTTTATGTATACTTTTTGGATATACTAGTAACTTCATGTACTTTGTGATATATAATTTTGCAAATCTGAATTTTCTGTAGTTGCTGTGATAAAAAGTAAGTTAAGTACCATGCAAAGAGCAGTGTGGAACAGGAAATGAGAACAGCAGTATCCAGTCTGTTTTCCAAGTTTGAGAAGTTGTACATTGCCTAATAGATACATGTGTATGATTAATAAATAACTGGTTATTAAAGAATGAAATAGAAATATCATATTTTCTTTCATCTTATGTGTATTACTTTTTTAAAAGGTTACTAAGTTGTTAGGACACATACTTATCAAGTGTGTGTGTGTGTGTGTGTGTGTGTGTGTGTGTGTGTGTGTGTGTGTGTGTGTGACAAAGACAGAGAGACACAGAGAGAGAGAAATGTAGGGTATTGTGAAAAAATTACTGAGACACCAAAGTGCCAAGAAATGAATCAAAGTTTGGGAACCAATCCCCACATTATATTACTAGTGTTATACTCCACTTGAAAATGCATATCAGTTTCCTCTTGTCTTCTGTACAGAAGACCAGTTTGAGTTTTTTTTGGGGGGGGGCGGGGCTTGGATTTCAAAACCCTTCATAATGTGTCCCTATCTTACTTACCTAACTTTGAGTATAAGATCACAAAGCAAGAAAGGATCACTTTATGGATAAGAAAACTGAATCTAACACAGGTTGAATGAATAGTTCAGGACCACACAACAAGTGGCAGAAATATGACAAACCAAATGCCATCAACTTCAAATATAATGCTTTTGGCAATACACCACGATGGTTTAGTGATTTAAAAGATTATTGATTTTTCTTTTATCTTCCCTCCACCATATGAATGGAGGAGACTAAAGACTCCATTTCAAGTTCAGAATAACAATATCAAAACTTCCACAACCCTTATACATAAATTCAGTCAGGTCAGTTTCTTCTTTGACGCCTCCATAGGATATGCTCAGCCTTATCTGCAGAGTAACAGAAGGAGTTAGTTCCTATTTTTCCATTTTCTGAAATGATCCCTTTCATTTCTACCCCCATGTCCTGATCTTCTCACCCTACTTATTTTCTCTCTTTTGGGAAAGTTTCCTAGGAGCTATCCAGTTAACTCTTATACCAAAGATAGAAAGTTAGTTGGATTATAGAATATGTGAATGGGAGAAGAGTGTAAGAAGATTTGAAAGATAAAAATTGGCTAGTTTGAAAGAACTTTACAAAATTATTTTAAAATACTTATTTAAAAAGCTACTTTGCCAATTTTTAGTTTTGAGTTACCTGATAATCAATTTATAATCATCAGTGAGAATACAAGGTAACTATGTCTTCATGAAAGGAAAATCATGTCAGACCAATTAATTTTCCTTCTGTGATACTTACAGATCGCATAGGCTACAATAGAGTTTATCCTGATTTTATTAAAGTTTTTTTCTCAGATACACAATACTTTGATCAGTTATGTGAATGTAGTTTTAACTATAGCACTAATAGGTAGATTAATCTGAATGAGTCCAGAGAGAGAACAAATTGAATAGTGTCCCTTTGGAGCATTCTTAATGTTAATTGGGTGAAAGATTACAGGATTATTAAGTAAGTTTATTGATGAAAGAAAATAATAAAAATCAAAATGACTGAATATTTGGCAACTGTTTTTTCATCTAAAACAGGATGAAATTCCTCTTATATATGTCACAATAGTCTTAGATGTATAATGTAACAATAGCAATAAACATTTGCTTATATATAAAACACTTTCTTCAAAATAACTCTCTGAATAAATCTAAACAACTTGTCCAAGTTCACACACCTCTATTCAGTAACCAAATCAGAACCTGAGCCAGCCTCCTTGGATCAGTCTCTATTATTTCTGCCAACTTGTTGCACTCTCATTATACATTGACACAGAATGTGAGATAAAACCCAACAACAAATTCAAGCTAATGATGAAGCAAGCCAGTCTGAATTAGTGAAAAGATAAAATAATTTTTAGCCTATCTATTAGTAACTGAGATAACCTGCTTCCGAATTTTTTCCAGTAGAAGCCCATTAGTGGATAATTGAAATTTATTTCTAATTGATCAGATCCAGTAGACTTTCTGACTGCTTTTCTTATTCCATGTCTTCTTGCATTTTGCTGCTAGCTTCATATTCCTAAAGCAACAGCTCTATTACACCACTGTTAAGGGAAAGAATCTTCAATGGATTTGTATTGGTTGGACTCAGACTCTTCAGTCTGACATTCAGTTTCTACTTCTGGCAGTCATAGGAACTTAATGTTTCCTTTTCTCAGTACTGATTGACTCAGATTGAATGTAAATAGCAATAATTTCTGCTTGGTCAGAAACCTTGAGGGTCTTCCCCTCCTAGATTTATTTATTTGCTGTTGTTGTTGTTGTTTTTTGGGGGGGAGTTTTGGACTAGATGAAAGAGGAGATTCTTTGCCTCAATTGCTACCCATCATTAATCACTGAAAAATTGAGACTTATCAAAGTAGCTTTAAAAAGGCTGCCTCCCATTGCATTCAATGTCATTTCTAGTCCTGATCTATATCTGGCCACTGGGTCCAGATGGCTCTGGAGAGGAAAGTGAGGCAAGTGAACTTGCACAGCCCTCCCTCTCTTAAATCCAGTTCACTTGCATGTAATGCATTCGTCACTTTCCTAATGTATGGTCCCCTTCCAGAATGAAGGACAAACAACAAGCTCATTTATATGAACAAACCCTTTGATCTACAGAATCTGATCTCCTCAGACTCTTTTCATTATTCTTCTCTACCTTTGTGTCATTTATTTAAGTGGAATAATCTTCCCATTTCATATTTTATTTTATTCTTCATTTAATGAATTCAAAACTGATAAGCTCCATTTTTTTTCTGAATAACATCATTATACAAAGATCCTTCCCTTATTTAAATTATATCAGTGCTTATGCATGGCATTTATATCCCTAAGATCCATCCAGTTATTCTTCTTGAATTATATTTTCACACCTCTGACTGCCACCTTGATTTCTCTGAGTGGATGTCCAATCTACATCTCATTCTTAGCATATTAAAGTTGCACTCATTTTATTCTCTGCTAAACTTAACTATTTCTCAAATTTCCTGCTTTTTTAATGTACTGTCTTCTCAGTAAACCAGGGGTATAATCTCAGAATCATTCCCTCATCTTCCCCACCCACTTGCTGAGTCCTGTTGATTCTATTGTCACCTGCTTTATAGCCTTCTCTTTCTCACAAAACCCTGTCACTTCTTGCCTTTACTGTTATATCACAGTACGGTAACTGTTGCAGTAGTTTTCTAATTGTTATCTTGTCTCCCCTACCTTCCCTCTAGTATGCATACCTCTTCATTGAAGCTTCTTAACCTGTGGGTTGCAACCCCATATGGGGTCATATCACTGAATGTGGGGATTGCAGAATTTTAATTTACTATAAGTAAATTTTCATTTTACTTATTTTATATACCTATATACCTAGGATCATGTAAAAAATTATTAGGTGAAAAGGGCTCACTAGTGGAAAAAATTTTAAGAAGCCTTGCTATACATAGTTTTCAAAATAATGTTTATAAAATATAAATCTGTAGCAGGATAATTTCAGAAATGCCTAGAGAGACTTATATGAACTGACATTGAAGTGAACAGAACCAGGAGATCACTGTACATGGCAACAGAAAGATTATGTGATGATCAATTCAATGGACATGGCTCTCATCAACAATAAGATGATGCAGGCCAGTTCCAAAGGTCTTGTGATGAAGAAAGCCATTTGGAACAGAAGGTTTTGCAAGGGTGAATGTTGGAAAATTATCCATGCATATGTTTTGAAAATAAAAAGCTTTAATTAAAAAACATTTAAAAATATAGATTTGACAGTGTTACTTTCCTGCTCAAAAGTCAGCAGTGGTTCCCTGATTTTATCCTAGTGCTTCTAGGATAAAATACAAATTCCTAATTGTTGCCTTAAAGATTCTCCTCATCTCTCTGTCCTTCTCTTCTCCCCTCTCCTCTCCTCTCCTCTCTTCACATCTCATTAGGAGGCAGAGATGAGAAAAGAGCATTCTGGAGGAATGAAGAGGAGGTAGTGAGGCAGAGATGGCAAGTTACATATAAAGGGAGAAGGCCAGTGTTACTGGATCAGAGAGTATGTTGAGGGGAGGAAAAAGTAAGACCGGAAAGGTAAGAAGGGGTCAGTTTATGGAGGCTTTAAAAGCCAAACAGAGGTGTTCAAATTTGGCTTATGAGGCACAATCTGTGTAGTAAAGCTCCAGATTTGTCGTCAGGTGCGCCTGGATTTAAAGCCCATCTCAGAACCTTCCTAAGTATGTTGCCTAGCAATTCATTTAACTCCCCTGAACTTCAATTTCCACCTTTTTAAAATGAGGAAAACAGATAACTTTAAAAGTCCCTTCTTCCAGCTATAAATCTATAATCCTATGACCAACAATAGAAATGTTTAGAAACAAAATAATGAACCAGCTAAAACTCAGTGTACCAAACCAAATAATCTAATAAGTCCTGTCCTTTTATCAGTTATTCTGTGATTATGCCCAAATATAAACTGACATTATTTGAGATGTTTTATTGATGTGATTAACATGATTAATAGTGTTATTGATTATAGTAATAATACAGCAATATTATAATATAGAATTTAATAACATACTAATAATAGTATAGGATTCCCCTTACCAAAACAAAAAATCCCAACTCCAAAAAACACCTTATTAGAAGTTAAAAGTTGGATAGGAAGGAGGTCTGCATTATAGTGGGTCATATCTCTTAAAATGTCACTCAGCTCCTTTGGAGATGACACAGAAAGTCTTTCCTCTGAGTGATGGATCACCATTTCTTGAACTACCTAGGCTATTCATGCTCATTTCTGTTCTCACTCCATATCTAATTCCCTAGTCTAGTCCCCAACACCTTTCCCCTTCCCAACATCCTTTTTAATGTATTTATTTTTATAAGATAGTTGAATATAGACTACATTTTTTTCTATTCCCAGCATTTAACAGTGTCCTGTAATAACATATAAACTCTTAATACTTTATCTAACTCCAGATTGATAAAATCACAAATTCATTTGCCTATTTGACTAATTATAAGATTAACAACACATTTGTTTAAGATTTTATTAACAAAGCTCATTTCATCTTTAAGAGATCCCTGTGATATATACAGACTGAGTGTTGTTATTCTTGTTCTACAGATGTGAAAACAGTCTCTTAGAGGCCAAATGAGTTGATATTAGTAATGGCTAGTAAGTAGTAGAGTTGAAACTATCCTCCAGTCCAGAGCTTCTGATTTCCAGTTGAGTGTTCTTTCCCATCTGTGTTTCATATTAAAGTGTTATTTCTGTTAGTACCAAAAATAGAATGCTACAAAGAAAAATACTGGAATGGTGAATTTTAAAGCATATAGTGTGCCACCAGATTTTAAGGGATAATTTAAGAAACATTTTAGAGTGTCCTTTAAGTACTTGAGTTTGGGAATTATTAAAAAAAAACATTTTGAGTTGTTTTCAAAATACAAACTTAAATTCATCCCTAACTCAGGTAAAACTAAAGTATAAATCAAAATACTCTAAACCTAATTTGACTTGCAAGTATATATGAAAATTAGGATTATGTGTCTCAAAAGGTTATAAAACTTGTATAACCAGTAAAAAAAAAAAAAAAAAAAAAAAAAAAAAAAAGGAAAATTATTATTGTTAGCTTGTCTCATCTTGATTTAGGCCATTATATATAGTCACATGGATAGAACCTTTTTTTAACCATGAAAATGAGCTCTTTCTGAGAAGGAATATTTGCATATTTTTCATGGAACTGCTCTGTTCATAAAGAGAAGGCCAAAGCAGCTTTGTTCTAAACTTGGCAAAGTTTCTGGATGGGTTCTTTTTATTTTCTTTGTTTTATGAAATCCATAAAGTTTTTATACTCTTTAGTTTTACTCAACAGGAGAGCTGTAGCAAACGGCCTTTGACAGACTGTGGTTTCTGCATGAAGCAAGCTGAGAAGTGTGTTGGGAAAAGAGTGTAGATTGGTGTAGGCTATCTTAGCCAACTTACTGTTGTTAAATTATTTAGCAATTCCTTTCCACAGAATCTATTTCAAAAATAGATATTGCTTCACTCTATTTAATGAGCATTATTATTTTTCTTCCGCTACATGGAATCATGAAAATGTATAAGTAGGCTTTTTTGTCCTTCCATCCTTCTCATTTGAAACTTCTGTAATAAATAACCCTAATCCTGCACCTGAGAGATTGAATTATCTACTCCTTTATCATGGTACTCATTACTTTATACGCATTTAAATGGGCTTTTAAGTAACATGTCAATAAAGAACAGAAGTATAAAAATGCCAAGAAATAACATGTAATTGCAGTGTTTATTTTCCAAATAACAGCAGTTGATTGAAAAAGAATGGTAATCTTTCTGCTTCTATAGAGAAGTATAAGTATCTTCTGGTTCACATTTTTTAGTAGGCTTTTTAGCGTGGGTAATTTTCTGAAGAGGAAGGCTGAAAAGCAGACTTTTTATTTCCCCCAGTGTACACCTGTTCTTTTGCACTTGATTTCAAAACACAATGTTTGACATGTAGGATGAAAAGTTTTCAGGAATACAGAAGTAAAACTGAAAAGTGAGTCTAAAAAGAGAAGTGAATTAAATAATTAAATACTAAATGTGACATCTTCATTGTAGTTATTTGGATTTAAGTTCATTCTTTTTATTCACACATATCTAACAAGAGAGCTGTCAGATAGTCCTCTTTAACCTTCTGCTCCAGTTTGACCCAAAATTTTAAAATGTAGCTTTAAAAGAAATAATACTGAAATTAGATTTATTTACATAATTATAATTTTTTAAATGTCATGTCTCTAAATGGCAATGTTAGAACTTATTATTCTCATAAGATTTGAATGCAGTCTAATTTTATCTCATTTTAAAGAATATGAAAAATCTTTCTAATAATGTTTTTTTAAAAAAATTTTTTCTTCCTTTAGTTGTACCTTAAAGAAACATATATATATATATATATGTGTGTGTGTGTGTGTATATATGAAATATATATATATATACAACTAGATGTTAACAGGTTTAGATTTTAGGGGTTTTGTTTGTTGCAAACAATAAGAGTATTTTTGTTTTTAAAAAATGTGCAAAATTTTCATGTTCATGGAGATCTGTTTCCCAGAACTATATGTTTTTGGAGTTAGTCATTTATTAATTTGTTTAAAATAAGGATTTTGAAAATAAAGTGTATATATAATAATTTAAGTAAAAGGCATATTACAACCATCAAAACGAAGTAATGTTTTAAAAGATATTTGCCTTTCAGTGAATTTAATACTATCTAAGGACCTAGGAATTAACTCTTTTTAGAGGAAGAAATTGAGACAGAGTGCTCAAGGGTCATATATTGTCATGTGCCAGAGCTGATTCCCACTACCCTCTTCTGTTCAAATTCAGTGCTTTTTCCATTATGCTATACTGCTTATATGTCAGTAATATTAATAAGTGATTAAAAACTGTTCATACTAGTTCATATATAAAGAAAAAACTATTTTAATGATTCTTAGCTTATGAATGACATGGCTGTAAGGAAGCAATGTAATCTAAAAGTAACAAAATTTTAAAATAATTTTAATAGATCTATAAACTAATGAAATAGATAATGAAATATGTGATAATTTATGAACAGTAAACAAACTAGATAATCTTTTAAGGGAAAAGAAAGGCATTCTATAGTAAGCATTTGCAATTAGAGCAGTTGCTATTAATATATTGTTTTAATTTTTCTACAAATAAGCACATTGACTTTTTAAACATTTTTAAGTTTCAAATAATTAGAGTAATTTTCTCAAGCTAAAACATCCTCTTTTCATAAAACCTTAAAAGTGTTACACTATTTCATGTTATTTTTAATGATCTTTTAAAGGAGTTTAAAAAGTATTACCATGTTGTCAAAAATCTTTGAAACAGCCAAGGTTAAAGGGTAATATCTATATACATCATAACAAGTGTTTACACTGTTGTTGTAAACAAGTGTTTACTATTAGTCTCTAATAAATCTATGTTATTTTGGTTAAATCTTGCATAAATGTGCGTTTGAATGCTTATTTTGCTTAATGACAGACATTGATTCTCTAAATTGTGAATGCTCCCCTTTATTGTTGAAACAAGCTCATTTTATGTTTTCTTGCCTATTGGTCTAATTTGCAATAACTCTGGAATTAGCAAGGATCTTTGTGATAAATGCTTTGTTTTAATAAATTACATGTTCACTGCTGCTCTTTATCTCCCTTAGTAAAGTTAGTCATATTTGTGTGTGTGTGTGTGTATGTGTATATATATGTATGCATGCATATTATATATATATATACAGATATGTTATTCTGTTGGATAACATTGAAGTCCAAAAACTTTTATTTTATCCAAATTGGTTATTTAATTGATCATTTGAGCTAATAGTATTTTTTGACCTTTCTTGACCTTCCTCGAGTCCTAGTCTGTGTATCATACAGTAACTAAATATTTCGCATCCAGTTTTTGCATCAGTAACCCAGGAAATTACACTTTTAGTTTCTGATTTGCCTTTCCTATTACAGGACAGCTCAAATCTCTTGCTTCCTGCTCCATCATTGTTCTCACCACATTCTAAGTTAAGACTGTCAGACACAATGGGCACTCATCTGATCTCTCAGCATCCTTTCACTACACAGAGTGGTAAGCTTTTTTTTTTTCTTATTTTGGTCATTTCTTTTAGTATTGAGATATTTTGTTGGTTAATGGTGAATACTTTTTACTTATCCTCACTAAGTGAAAAAGACTTATAGTATCATAATGATCAAGCTTTAGTTACTACCTTAATTTATAAAATGAATAGAGTAGATCACTGAATTCTAATGTCTTCTTATTGTTCCTCTTGAAATTGTTATTTTAATTACAAATTCAAGGTAAATTTTAGTGGCAGGTGCTCTAAAATTATTTTATTTATATATAATATTTTAATAGAAGCAAAACAAATTATGGATGTGAATAAACTTCATCTATTTGAGCAGCAATTATTTGATTACATTAATGATTCAGGGAAAAAAAGACAAAATATAGTTTTGCAGAAAGGTTAAAATCTATACAGGTATGTTTGGATTGAAGTATATTGATAAGTTAGCAAAATATGCAAAAAAAGCTAGTTAAAAAATCTAAACTGATCATTTATTAAGTTAAGAAATATATTTTTCAAATTCTTTTTTATGTTATTTGAATAAGATTTGTTATTTCAAATAACAAAAGAAAGCAAAGAAAAACGTATCAGGATAGAATATTTCTTTTCAATATTTTGATTTCACTTTTTTTCTGTCTCTAGTCATTACGTCTGTATAGCACTGTGTTCCCTCTTTGTTAAATAGACCTTTCAGAGAGACCCCTGCAGAAGCTAAATCAATAACATCTGGGTATAATTAGGAAATTAGTTTAGTTTTTTGGCATCTTTTTGACAACTAGCAAATGATAAAGGAAAAACAATATCCCTTGTCTAAAATAATTTACTTACTTAGTCATGAAAGTATTGCCTTGGTAAGAATTGTATTACTTTTCTACTGTTATAGTTTCTATAAATTCAGACTGTACTGGTTTGGTTAGTTTTATAGGATAATTCTTTATTATCAGAAATTGTCATATGGCAAAAATTTATAATAAGGTTATATTTTATTCCATACCATGTGGGAAGAGTGGTTCTGAGTATTGTGTACCTGTCACCTAGTAAACTCTGAATAAGTGTTAATTGATTGAATGATCATGTCATGCTCAAAGTATATTTTACAAAAACTAATCTGTTAGCAATATACAGTACTTCTATTAAAGAGAGTACAGGGTTAAAACACTAGAAAGCTCTTGTAGTAATTTAAGTGTGAGGTAATTAGGTCCTAGAATAGAGTAGTGATGATAGAAATTAATTTTTTAAAAAGATCCAAAACAAAAATCAATAGAATTTGATCATTTATTGAATATAAAAGAATAATAGAGGTGGAGAATGGGTGACACACAGAGAGGTTCGATGGAAAGATCACCATCTCTGAATTCAGAAGACAGGTTCAAAACCCAACTTTTTCACTTACTATCTATAATTTTCAACAAATTACTTAACTTTCTGGGCTTTAGTTTCATTTGTAAAGTAAGGGAGTTGTATTAGATGATCTCCCTTTTAGTTCTAAATCAATGATATTTTGATTCTTAGATTTCAGTCTTGATTGACTTTGGTTGGTGGGGGGATGTAAGGGCCCTTTAAATGGGCGGCGCCACAGTGCAACAGTTGATTGAGGCCCAGAAGTATTCTCTGTGGATATAGGACTGCACTGTGGGTGGGATCCTGGCCATATTGAAATAGCTTCATAATGGGTGACTCTCTCGCTGGTTGGCTGTGTGTGTGTGACCTCACAGGTCCTTTATAAGCCCACTGCAGACAGCAGTCGCTCTCTTTAACCTGGCGCTCTTCACCCTGGCTCCCTAGCCTGGGTGGCTAAGCTGAGATGGATAGCCGAAAGAGGTAAGGAGTTTGGTAGTGAACACGTGGGTCTTCTGGCCAGGTATTCACTAGGGAACTGACAAGTCAGGGCATCAGTCAGGGCATTACGTGAGTAGGTATAATAAAGGCTTTTAAAATTACACTTGGCTGTTCTTGAGCGTGCTACCAGTTATTAAGCTATAGAGTCAAGAGATTGTGACCAGAGACCTTTGAAGGCCTCAGAGGAGGCGAGCTGGGTAGAGTTGACACTGCAAAGGTCAGTGGTCAAAGGTACTCTGTTGGGCCTAAGGCAGACTGGTAATAGTAACTGCCAGGAGGACATGTTACAGGGGGAAGATACTTTGACAGAAATAGGAGATTCTAGAGGAGAGTTCACTTGACCAGGTCCCCAAAGGTCTTATTTTCAAAATAGTAAATAATATTGAAATCCAGTTTTTAAATGTAAATGCTAAATGTACCTAAAATTTGTGACTTTGACTAGTATCAAATACTTAAACTTATGTGATATGTACTATTTGTTTCCATATTTAATTAGAGTAAAAATAATATGAAACCCAATAATTGTGCACATAAACATCCAGTAGAGTGATTATCAATTGAAATTGCCTTGGTTTTATTTATCAATAATTGATAAAATGTGATAAGATAAAAAATACAAATAAATATATTTATAAAAAATATATGTGATAAATATCAAATAAATGCACTAAGAAGAATGGCAGATACATAGTAGGTGCTTAATAGATACTTAATCCCTTTCCCACTTCTTATTTACACGATTCCATATCCATAATATCAATACATCTCAAATGTGATATATTTTCTTGATCATTTCTTCAAGTATATCAATAGGACAACCAAGAAGAATTAGTATTAAAAATTATAGGATTCATTTATATTTTGTCTTTTTGATCTTCCCTATGCCTTCTAGGGTTGGGCACTTTCTCCCTAGCTATAGGTGTGAATGGTGCCTGATTTTATTTTCTTCTGTTGATAGAATTGGGAATTATTTTAGCTATTCCTGAAAGCAATTTGGATTATTCATAAGCATGATGTGATCAAAATGTCTGTATACTTTGATTTAGACATTTCACAGGTAGGTATATATTCTAAGGATGTCAAAATAGAAACAGAGATTCCATATTGCCAAAATATTCAATTTATTACTTATGTCTTCAGAAAAAAAATTTAGAAACAAAATAGGTGTCCTTTGAAGAATGAATTAACAAATTTTGGTACGTGAACATCATTTATGAGATGTTACTCTACTATAAAAATATTTATGAACTTTTAAAGAGTGGCTCAAACCAAATCAGGAAAAAATATACATGACTACAGAAATGTAAATATAACAACAAAAAGAAAGACCGAATGCTATCTAACTCTAATGTTCAGATCTGGCCCTGTAGAAGATTTAATAAAATATATTTGGCTTCCATATGTTGACAAAGTGTGGGAACATGGGGATGAATATTATTGTTATTGTTACTTAGCCTTTCTGAAAAAAGACTCTCTCTTTTTAAAATTTTATTATACCAATTTACTCACTGGATTGAACTACCTTCAAACTTAGTAAAAAAAAATACAAACAGGATTTTGTTGTCAAGTAGAAAGGCTAGTGAATGGCTCCAAAAGAACCATGGAAATAGCCATTGCTGACTTTGTGAAGCAGATTTGTCATCTTCTAATCCTTTATTGTTCTTTATATCTAAAGATTTAGCCAGCTCACCTCATGTCCTAAAACACTAGACTTTCTTTGAAACACCTAAAGCAGAGAGGGACACAGATGCACAAGGAAGTCCATGGGAGAAGGGGATCCCCACAAAGTTTCCATCATCCTTCTTTTGCCTTTCTTCCTTCATCCTCAGAGCTAGGGCATGAACTGCCTCAAATGGGAAACACCCCTCCCCAACTTCTATAAGCTTTATTCATTCAAACTCAAAGGGAGAAAATATCTGAGTTAGCCTTAGAATAAGAAAGTATCTGATGCCCTTTTTAAGACTGTTTATAACAACACTAGACCTCTGCCCCACAGATCAACTCTCCTTTATGTGCTTATATTAACATTCATTCAGTCCTTTGTACTAAGAATGGCAGATTGTCGGAAGAGGCTTAAGGGAATAAGAATTGTGCAATTCTTAGATCAGCTCTAAACATGATTTTAACTCTTGATTCCCTTAACATGGAATATTGTACAATGAGCAACAAAAAACCTTTCAGAATTTGGTTATCTCCATATTATGATGAAACACTAGAGAGAGACTTAAGTCAGCAAACAAGCCAGCATTTATCAAAGTACCTACTCTGTGCCAATTATTTTGCTAGTACTGGATATAAATTAGTCCTTATCCAGGTTCTTAAAAAAAATTAATCTACATTTGGTGACTATGTTTCTCTTCCTCTCATTTTTTTCTCTTTTATTTTTAAAATTGCATTAATATATATATATATATATATATATATATATATATACATATATATGTATATATATATGAAATAATACAAGTATTTTCATAACATAGTATAATAAAAAAGATAATTGTATGCAAAATTGCAAAACTATATACTTGCTATTCCTTTTAAATATATGACAGAATTATCATGTATTATCATGAATTATCATGGCCTACTCTCCCCGCAACCTGTCCTTGAAAAGGTTATCTGTAGTCTCTCATTTTTACACCCTCTCTTGACCTTATTTGAACACACTGAACCAAAACTGCTCACCCCAAAGTTTCCAGTGGTTTTCTATTCAACATCTTGACCTTTCTATAGCATTTAATATTACTGACCACTCTCTCCTTCTAGAGACTCTCTTATCAGTTTTCTTGTCGTCTTGTGCATTCCTTTTGAGTCTTAACTTGAGAAATATCATGAGCTCCCATAGGTTCAACTATCATTTCTAAAATTGCCCATCCTGGGGGCAATACTGGCTGAATTAGTGATTGCCATTTGATTTTTAATATTTTATGAAGATGAAAAAATAAACACATGGAACAGTAGTTACTGATGTTTCTTTGATTGCCTTTTCCTCCCCTCAGTACTATTTTGTTTTCCAATTACATGTAGAGTTTTCAGTATTCATTTTTGTAAGATTTTATGTTCTAGATTTTTTCTCCCTTTCTCCTTTGCCTCCTTCTCCTTCAAAAGAGCAAACAATCTGATATAGGTTGTACATGTACAATGATTTTAAACATATTTCCATATTTGTCATGTTGTGAAAGAAAAATCAGAACAAATGAAAAAAAAAAACCACAAAAAGAAAATGCAAACAAAAAAATCCAGCTGAAAATACTATGATTTGATCTGCAATTTCCCTCTGGATACAGATGATTTTTCCAGCCCAAATTTATTATTACTGTCTTGGATCACCACACTGGTAAGAAGAGCTTAAGTCTATCATCAATCAATCTTACAGTTACTGTATACAATGTTCTTTTTGTTCAGCTCACTTCATTCAGTACTTCATTCAGTAAACTTCACACATCAGTTCATGTAAGTCTTTCTAGACTTTTCTGATATCAACCTGCTTATCATTTTATAGAACAATAATATTCCATGACATTCACATACCATGACTTTTTTACCTGTTCCCCAATTGATGAGCATCCACTCAGTTTCTAGTTCCTTGCCACTATAAAAAGGGCTGCTACATATATTTTTGCACATTTGCAATCTTGTATGATTTCTTAAGGATACAGACTTAATAGTGATATTGCTGGATCAAAGGGCGTGCAGAGTTTTATAACCCTTTGGTCATAGTTCCAAATTGCTCTCCAGAATGGTTGGATTGTTTTATAACTTCACCAACAATGCATTAGTGTCCTAGTTTTCCCACAACTCTTCCAACCATTTATCATTATCTTTTCCTGTCATCTTAAGCAATCTGCTGCTTATGAGGTGGTACCTCAGAGTTGTTTTAATATGCATTTCTCTAATCAATAGTGATTTATAGCATTTTTCCATATATTCATTAATGGTTTTAATTTCTTTATCTGAAGATAATCTGTTCATATTCTTAAACTTTGATTACCTTTTTTAAAAAAAAATTAGTACTACCATTGTTTTCATTCCTTTATAATCTCCCCTTGACCTTTTCAGGTTCCTTTTTTATGTTGTTTTCCTTTACTAGAATCGTAAATTTCTTGAGAGCAGGGAATATCCACATAGTTTATATTTGTCAAGTCCACAAATATTTATTGAGAAATTTACTGTGTTCCATGTGCTTGTGGTCATTGTGAGAATACATATACAAAGACAGGTAGTACTTGTTCTCAAGGGAGCTTACAGTCTCATGTAAGAAGACAACACATAATTATAACCTAAAAAACTACATTGAGGAGGTGGTGGTGGAGGGGGAATTAGAGTTTCTGCTGGAAAGTGGGGATGAGTTGATTGTAAAGAAAGTCTGGAAGAGTCAGGAATACCTCCAGGAGAGGAACGAAAATGTGGTGGACCTTGTCCTCTTCTTTCATATGAAGGTTCTAGGAGAAACCAGCCAATCAGAGGGAGAAGTGGCAGTGGTAGGCAGAGAAAGGGTATTTCTGCATGTAAAATCAGGGCGGGAGTGAGCTTCCCTTTGAGATGGTTTTCTCAATAGTTTGTTTTTATCTTCCTCCATTGGAAAACTTCTTCAGCAAGCTTTGTCCTGCTATAAAGCTGGAGAACTCTTCTGAAGGTTTGTGTGTGTTCTGGAATGGGTACTATTGAGAAAGGTGATTGACCTTGCCATCGTTGCCCCTTCCTGTAAAGTGTAAAGAATCATACACCAATGATAAGCTTCTTGAGATGCTTCCTGAATATTAGGATTAATAGGATATTGGTCTTTTGAGGTTTAAAGAGCCAAGTGATTTGCTCATGCCGACAGAGGAAGATGAGGCAGACAACTTTTAAGTTACCCTTTTAGAAACTATGTTTTACATCATTTAGAAGGGTGAGAAAATAAAGAAGACTGCACAGAAGAGTTCAAAGAAGCTATATTGTTTTTGGTGTTTCTCCTCTTTGGGAAAAATAGAGGTATTAAGATGGCAGGGATAATGGAGAAGCTTCAGTTTGCTGTCTAGTATAAGACACATTTTGTAACATAGGAAGCTTTGTGACCTCCAGTGAAGTGAGGGTACTCTTCAGAATTGGGGGAATTTATATTACTGGTGCTTAGCTTCTTGCCTGTCACATAGTAAGCTCTTAATAAAGGCTTGTTGACTTTTATTTCTATCTGCAGTTCTCAGCAGATTATGGATCTGGCAGTCACCCAAAAATCTCTCTGCAGATTCTTTTTCTCCTCTGTGACTTTTCATTGTTTTGTGACATAATATATAGCTCATAATCTTCTTTCATTCTCCTTGCATGATGTTTTGCAAATAAGTTTATGTTCTAAATTATTGTTGCCCCTGGCTACTATGTCTCTCACCTCAGCAGGGAGATCAAGTTTTTCCAGCCAGAATGGTCTCTCCAACACACACACACACACACACACACACACACACATACACACACACACACACACACACACACACACACTCTTTAAACTTCAAAATCATCAATTGAGCCAATGCTTTCCCCATTTTTCTGTTTCCCATTGTTATGAATTGGAGGCTTCTTTAAATAAATTGTGTAGTAATTAGATACAGTGCTTTCTCATTTTAACCTTCAGCTTTGGTATTGATTTGGAGTATAGCCCTAACAAATTGATAATCTGACTGTTCATGGACAACTTAATAGGAAATTATTTATTTCTTCACTGAAAACTTAGTTGCTTTCTTGTGAAGGTAGATTTAATTTCACTCTGATCAATTTTTGTAACCAACCATGATTCCAGATCACGATAATGAAACCCATAGCCCATGTCCTAACTCAGAGGTTACAGATTTAAGATGGAGAACTTTTTTGGACATAGCCAGTGCTTAATTTTGCTTAACTGTATATTTGTTACAAGAATTTTTTCTTTTCTTTTTTTCCTATTGTAAAGAGAAGCATAAGTGATAAAAAGTAAATGCTTATTAATTGAAAAATATAGTTAGTTTCACTTTTTTATAAAGCCTTTGAATGTCATGTACAGAGAGACTTCTGATTTTTTATTGAAGAACAGATCTAACCTGTATAACCATGAGACTTCTGACTAACAAATCTTTGGCTTAATTGTCTCTGTGTCCTAAACATTATGATTCAATATGGTTTCTGCCATCTTTTCCTATTTGTACCATTATTTTGAAGTCACTTTACATCCAGGTGAATATTGACTTCTTTTGCAACAGCTTGGCAATTTCTTTATAGAATTTCACTTCTTCATTCCCAACAATAGACACTCCACTTAAGCTACAATTTTCTTCATAATGGTACGTTTGCTTTTGCTCTTTGTTGTTGCTGGTATTTTTGTTTCTTTGCCAAGTGTCCTTTTAAAGTAATATTATGCACTTGAAAAGTATAACAACAACAAGCATAAACATTTACATATATAAAGAACTTTTTTTAAAGTTATATTTGAAATCACTTTATTTTAGGACTTTCCAAAGTTGTCTGCTTAGAATAGGAGGAGACTAAGTGGATGCTCATCAGATGAGAAATGAATAAGTTATGGTACATGAATGTTGTGGAATATTATTGTTCTATAAGAAATCAGCAGGTTTATTTCAGAAAAGCCTGAGGAAACCAAGTGAAATGAATGTAATCAACAGAACACAGCAACAAGAAAATCAAGTGATGATCAACTGTGATGAACTTGGTTCTTTTAAACAATGAAGTTGTTTGGACTGCTAGACAATGAAGTTGTTATGTCTGCTGGCTACAAGTCTCTTCCCATTCTAGTCCATCCTCACATTATCAGCCAAAATTATTTCCCTAAAGCTTAAGTCAAGCCATGTCATATACGCCCTCAACATATTCCATTGATTCCCTGTCCTCTCAAAAATCAAATAGAAAAACCTGTTTTGGGTAGACAGTCCTTCATAATCAGCTTTCTTCTAACTTTTTAGTTTCTTATATTTTATCTCCTTCCATATTTTGTACAAAAGGAAGCTGAAAAGAGTGGTGGAGGAAACTCAATATACGGACACAATAGAAAAGTCCATAAATGTCCAAAACAGTCCAACTAGTAGAAAAAAATGAAAAAAGTCTGTTCTGGAATCTCTCTTTACATGAAAATTTTAGAACTCATAGTTCTAGATATCTAATAGATTATGTACCACAAGTTCTCTATTTACATTTTTCATTTGACCACCCCAAAATAATAAAGATTTCATATTAATTGCTTTGTATTCTATTTTGTATTCACATGCTATAGCAACAGGTTCTAAAGTTTTACTTTAATTTAGGTTAAATCAGGCACATATTTTGCATTTAATAAATATTTATTGCATGATTGACATAAAATTGAAGGAACAATTAGATGAAAATGTGTTTGCTTCTGTTAATTTAGGCAAATTTAATCCTTAAACTGACCTGTACTTTTTTAGCTCTGTCAGGGGAAGAAGAGAGAAAAAAATGATTTGTATGATGATGGATGCAAACCCTAATTTTTTAAAAAAGTTCCTGCTTTTAAGGAGCTTATTTTAATGGGGTGAGGAAAATATACAAAAGGAAGCTGAGAAGAGGGAGATAGAAACTGGGCGTGAGGCCATGATTGAAAAGTCCAAAAATATCCAAAAGTAGTGCAGCTGGTAGAAAATTGGGAGAAAAGTGAAGGTTTGGAACTTGTGGCTCCAGCTATATAACATCTTTGATTATGTATCACATTTCGGTATTTACATTTTTCATCTGACCATTCTAATTATAGATCAAAATGTCTGTTGAAACATTTTGCTTATCAAGGCATTTGATGTATTCCAGTCAAAATGTTTGAATAAAACATTTTTCTTTCACAATTTGTTCAAAGAAACTTTTATTCAAATATCAAATAAGATTGGAAAAACATGAAGATCAACTTTTCTCTATTTACATACAGTACTAATGATAAGAATCAGATCAGTCCTTCAAAATAGGAGTTTTGTCTTGTCAGTGCTTATTTATTTTCTTCTTTTCAGAACTGTGTTTTTCTTTTTTTATTTTATGAAGATTGAACAAAAAACATTTTGACAGTGTCATAGTTGAAATATAAGGGAACAAGAATAATAATTTTCATTGGAAATGTTCAGATATCCTTATATAACCTGTCTTAGCAGTTAGAGTACATCTAGCCTGGAAAACATGATAGTTCTTGTATTTTTAGGGGGAAAAAAACTTTGGCAAAAATGAGAACAATTAGATGTCAGACTCTCAATAAACACAGCTGATAATAAAAGGGGGTTTCCATTTTAAGTAAAGTAAAACTAGCTTCAAAGAACTCTTTCAGTCTCATCCTGTCTGAAAGGACTGGCACAACTACTTGGTGTCATTATAAGCCTTCTATTCAATTGGATAGACTTTGAGCTATCATTTTTTAAAGAAAATAGTATCAAGTTATTCTGATTCACAATGTTACCCTCTATTGATAAGACAAAAGAACATGATTCATAATCTGACATTTTCTATATATGTAAGGAGAATTGGAAAATATGAATATGAAATTTCCAATTTCTAATCCAGGTTTAATAACTGTGAAATTAATTACTTTTAATTTTCTATTTTAATTAAGAATCAATTCAAGTTGCAGTGAAATCATAATTCTTATGTTTTAGTAGTACAGATATGATATAGCAAAGATAATGTCTTTATTATATGCTTTTAAAATATATTTTTTTATTTTTAGAGACAGGGGTTAAATATGATTTGAATAAAAATACTAAAAGTCATATTTCTGAAAAGAGAGTCATAGAAAAGTTTGGTAAAAATATATTTGAGGAACCTTAACAGTTACATGGTAGAGAAGAATAATTTTGAAGGGATAAGCTTCAAATAAATTTTGCTAAATTGAGTAATCCATCAAACTGAATAGACTTGTTTTGAAAGTTTAGTTTTACTATAATTTCCAAACTTAAATCTATTTTTGGCATACAACCAGAAAACATTGAAGTCTTAAGAAAATATAAATCAAGGCAGTAGGCCAAGATCAAAATTGAAGAAAAAACTATATACTTTATGACTCAGATAGTGAAGTTGTTTTTTTTAATCCTGTTTTTAGATTCTGTGCTAGGTTAAAGTTATATGATTTTAAAAATATTTAGTTCCATTGACCTGTAAGAGGATTTGGAGGGCAATGATTTTGCCAACCTCCACCCCCCCAAATCCTCATAGTTTCTAATGTAGCAAAGTATTTGGGTAAGGGAATTTTGGGAAGATGAAAGTATTATAGGACCTAGAAAAACCCTGATTTCCCCATAAGAAATTCAATAAAAATTCACCAGAAAGAAAAATAATAAAGAAAACCAAAAAAGAAATCAGTTTAAGTTCCTCCTTAAGAGCTAGAGTGCACCAAAGTGGACAACATAGAAAGGGCCAATATTCAACCCCAAGTAACAGAATTCTGGTGACATATATAAACCAAAGCATGAAAAAAAAAAAAAAAAAAAAAAAAAAAAAGGACAGGTAACTCTTGGAAAAGAAAGGACCTGGGGTCTTATAGGATACTTGTCATCAACTATCAGTCGGTAAACAGGTATTAGGTATCAGGTATGTGCCAAATACTGTGCTTCATGCTGGGGTTACAAAGACAGGCCAAAAAAAAAAAAAGTCCCTGCTTTCAAGGATCCCATAGTCTAATGAAGGAAACAACATATAAGCAAAAAAGCCCATTCAACACAATTAGTCATTTTTATGATAGGTGGGATCTATTATAGGAAGGATTAGATCCAGCTCCAGATTCAGAACTGTGCAAGGAGATGGAGATATAGAAGAAATTGAGGTCAAAAATAATCTGAACTATTAGTGGACTGAGCCCAAAACCAGGAAATCCTGAAGGTAAGCTACAGTCTTAACAAATAGAGCCTACCCACACCATTCTAAGAGTTTAGAAGGGAGCAGAGATTTGATTCATGTGCAAAATCCAAATACAGAACTTGAGGCTAGAGATAGAAGTGACTGAAGAAAATAACCTAACAGTGAGGAAATACTATGGACTAAGTGGTAAGTGGACCCAAGAAGTGAATGCAGAAGAAAAGGGTAACTCCACAAGTCTAAGTATCAGAGAAAAGAAAAAAAAAATGAGTTTTTAATAAGAATGCCCCAAAGGAATGAAGAAAACATACTCCTCTGATGCTAAAGAAATTAGCATCAAAGTATGAAAGAATGGCAGACCACAGAGTTGGTGCTTATAGAGTCTTATTGATTGACTGACCCTTGTCACACACAGTTGGTTTATGTAAAAGATGCTGCCTCCAGAGGTTCCTAACTCCCGAGACCATTACTCTATAAAGAGGATGGAGCTATACTGGATAACCTTTCAGTTCTATACTTAGATTTTTTTTACTCCAGTGACCTCCTCTTTTAGCCATTATATTTTACCTCTTGCTATAAAAATGACAACCAAAAGTGATTGTATATGTTTTTTAAATTAAAAATATTTTTATTTTAAAAAAAGAATGGCAGAAAAAATGAATACCATAGAATTGGTGATCATAAGATTAACCCATAAATTGAACTTCTTGAAAATTAGAATAGATTAAAACAAAAAAATATAAGTATCATTAAGAAATAAAAAATCCAGAAGAAAAAGCAGAAAAATACACATAATACAAAAGCAACTGACCTTGAAAGAGAGTCAAGGAGAAATAGTCTGAGGATCATTAGGCTACCTGAAAATCATGAAGTCATGATTTCCTCTCCCCAAAAACAACAACAACAAGAACAACAACAACAACAACAAAAAAGGTCAATTATTATTATTTTTTTTTTTGGCCAGGTCTCTCCTTCATAGCTCTCATTTTTTTCTGTTCTTTTCTCTTTTGTTTTTATTTCATTTATAACAGCATTTTTAACTCTTGAATTATCTTTCCTAGAAATCCCAATTGATCTTACATAAAAGTTGGGTTTTTAAGGCTTTATTTTTAGGTGTTTTGATATTATTATTATTATATTATTATTCTCTTCAGAGTTTTTGTTTTGGTGTCCTCTTTCTCATAGTATGTCTTTATCTTTCTTTTGCTTTTTGTTAAGTTCATTCTCCTCTAGTCATCCCAAATGTTACTGGCCTACCATTGATCTCTGGTTGCAGACTTAATTTTCCTGGTGCTCCAGTGCCCAAACTGCTGATTTGGTTCTATGACTTAGTCCTTGATGCATCGTAGGGCTTTTCCCCCAGAGCATTAGGATCCCATTTTAGTGGTCTTTCCTTGTGGTCTTGGATTAGACACAAGTCTGAGTCTGTATTTTTGGTCTGGGAGTGGGGAGAGATGTTGACAGCTAAAAACTGTATAAAACTTTGTGTGTGTGTGTATGTGTGTGTGTGTGTGTGTGTGTATAATAACTGTATAATTAAAAGTATTTCTGAAAAGAGAGTCATAGAAAAGATTAATAAAAATACACATTTTGAGGAACTTTAAAAGTGACATGGTAGAGAAGAACAAATTTGAAGAGAAAAGCTTCAAATGAATTTCATTAAATTGAGTAATCCATCAAACTAAGCAGACTTACTTTGAAAGTTTAATTTTACTTGTAATTTCCAGAATTGAACCCAGAAAGATGAGGTTTCCTGACTTCATGCCCAGCCCTCTATCCACTCTGCCACTTAGTTTTCTCTAGCATATTCTACCCCTACTCCAAAATTTCTGCCTTAGCCTTTTTACTGTAGGTTAAATTTGTGATTTTAAGATGATTCTACCTTCTCTCAATGTATATTCTGTGTCTCACCAATAACCATTTGTTCTGATATTGTTCTTAGATCATTTTTGAGGTAGGTTTACTAACTGGTTTTTGCTGTAGTCTCTTGTTAATTAGAAAATTTGTTCATAGGCAATATAATTTTTTGATTTCCCAAACAGTGGATCGAGTTCAATTAATTCTCATTCATCATTGTCTGGTATGTTCCATTGATTATCTTTTCTATTTTTTGGTCAGGTCCAAATATTCTTAATGAATGCTGCTTTAAAAAAATATACTTACTCAAAGTCAAGAAATACTGCCTCCATAATGTTTTTATTATTTCCCTTGATACCATTCTTCTAAATGAATTATGTCATTATTTTGTCTAACTCTCTAAAGTATTTTTGGTAGTTTGATATAGCACTGAATCTTTAAATGAATTTTTATAGAATTGTCATTCTGATTATGTTATCATCGGGCCATTTTAATAAGGCACCTTTATAATTATGGTCACATAGATAAGAAAGACAAAGTGGATAAAAGACATGTGATATTAGTTTCACTCCAGTTCAAGTTCAATTTCAAGCATCTGACATATGCTTGTGTGACCTTATGCAAGTCACAATCTCTCTGTGCTTTCTCTAATAGTATAATAGGAATTCAAATAGGACTTCATTAGTTTAAGGAATATCTGCAGTGAAAATTCCTCCACCAATATAGTTTTCGTCTTTGTCTATTCCCAAGGATTTTCTAAATAGCATAATAGCATTTTGTCTCCCAGTATACATTGGGAGTTCTTAAAGGGTAGGAACTATCTTTTATTTGTATTTTCAGTGTATCTTACTTGCCTGGCATAAGGTTTTTGATTGACTAGAAAAGGGAAGTAATTTCTCTTATTCCTTAATATGGAAGGAAAAAAAGGTAGTGACAAGCTAGATGCTTTGACTGAATTTTAATACTTATTATTATAATAGTAGCAAATGTTATTTAACATGTGCCAGATACTAAGCTAAGTGCTTTTCAATTATTTTCTCATTTGATCCTTAAAATATTGTGAGTAGATTTTATTATTATTATAACCTTTTTATAGCTAAGGAAACTGAGGCTGACAGAAGTTAAGTGACTTTCTCAGTGTCACATAGCTAATAAATATCTGAGGTCAGACTTGTAGTCAGGGTTTCTTGACTCCAGGACCAGCAATTTATCCAAATATTACATATAAATTCAAAAATCAACTTTCTAAGTACAAGATAGAGGAATCTTGGCTTGATAGTAGTTTGAAAAAGATACAGGGAATATAATAAAAAATAATGTTAATCTGAATAAGTAGTGTGACATAACAATCAAAAAACTAAGTACTCTTAAGCCTTCTTTAAGAGAGATAGGACAACCTGAGAGGAAGGATCTGATAATCAATCCTGTTGTGTTCTGTTCTTGTCAAAACTCATCTGAAATTTTTTTCATTCAATTATTCTGTTTGTCATAATAAGAATCCAAAAGAAATGAAGGGCCCCATAATTTTTTTCCACTTGATGATTGTGTAAAATAACTGGGAATATTTATCTTGGGGAGAAGGTTTCATGGAGATATCAGAGATCTTGTCAGATACAATCCATGACTTGGAAAATGAATTATCTCTGTTCTGCTTGGCGCCAGATGACAAACTAGAACAGTGGGTAGAAATTTCATGGAGGCTAATTTGAAGCTTGATGTAAACAACAGCTTCCTAATGAGCTGCCTCAGAAGGAAGGAGGGCTTCAGGCAAAAGTTTGGGTAAGCACTTGTTGGATGTGCTAAAGAGAAAATTCTTTTTCAAGTATGGGATGAACTAAATGATCCCAGAATTTCCTCCTTTATCTCTGGAATTCTGTGGCAGAATGATCTTCCAGCTACAAAGATATGACGATGCCATAGTACTTCTCAAAAGCTCAGCTCTCAAAATTTCATGGCCTACTGATTAAAGGCCAAATTCCTTAGCCTGACATTCTTAGTATTTCACACACTAGCTGCAATTTAGGTTTATTGGACATGTACTTTATGATTCAGTCAAACTGAATTACTCACTACTCTTAACGCAAGCTTCATTCTTTTATTCTTTGTTTGTATTGTTTCTAAGCCTTGAAATGCTCTCCTTCTCAAGTCACCTGTTGAAAATCTATTCAAACATTAATATCCACCTTAAATGCTACCTTTTCTTTCTCTGAATTGTTTTCTAACCTCACCCCAACTGAATGATTTCTCCTTCGTCTGATCCAATAATGCTTTGTGCTCTGATATATCATGTATTAATTTTCTCATTTTATTTATCTGTGCTTCTCATGGTCTCTTTACTAGAATAATTTCCTTGAGAATCAGGGATTGTTTTTTAAGCATATTTGTTTCTTTCCTAATGTCTAGTATAGGGCATTGTACATTATTCACATTTAACAAATGTTCAATAAAATAAATGAATGTCAATTCATTTCAACTTCACAGATGTTTATTGGACACACAAAAATTACTTGCTGGGACTTGACAGAAAGACAAAAATAAGTAAAATATGGTTCCTGACTACAAAGAACTTAGAGTAACACTAATCATCTACTGTATTGTAAACACAGTAGGTGTAAGCTATTGGGCTTATTCTATATTAATACAATAATATTCTTAGAATATATTTGGGTTGGGTTTTGTTTGTTTAGTTTTTTGGCTTAGTCTTTGTTGCTCTATTTGTTTACCTGTTTATTTATTTCTTGATTTCTCATGAAAGTAAGAATCCATATAGGGAAATGAATGCTTTTAAAATTACCCAGTTAATTAGGTTACCTGGATAAACAGAAGTTTACTGTCAACAAACTTTGCAACAAATTCTAGGTCAATGATTCATTTCATTTCTTTTCTTTTTTTTTGCTGAGGCAATTGGGGTCAAGTGACTTGCCCAGGGTCACACAGCTAGGAGACTAGATTCGAACTCAGGTCCTCCTTGCTTCAGGACTGGTGCTCTATCCAGCCACCTAGCTGCCCCTGATTCATTTCTTTTAAAAAGCTATTTTATTATTAAACTCTACTTTAACTTTGAAATCTTGGTGATTACATTCCCATAGTTGATCAGACAAATGCTAGAAAGACAAAAGTACACTGTATTTTTAAGTATAGTATGTATATTTAAATTGGAATCAGGACTATCCAGATTTCTCTACCACATATATATCCTTTGTAGGCATAATAATTAAAATCTCCCTCTAAAAATTATAGTTAATATAAAATACAATAATAGCAAACTTTGAAGATTATTACTAATTTAACAGAACATAATTTACATCTTATATGAAACTTATATATGTTAAATAATTATTGCTGTGCCTTTAGGGTAGAGGAAGCACTTTAAGCCAACTCATACAAGGGTGTGTATTAAATGAACCATTACTAGAGTTCTACTTGGCAGAATTAATGAGGGATTACAAAATAGGGTATGATGTAGCATTTAATAGTAAAATTCCAAAAGTGCTTGAATCAAGTATATTCTTACTTTTTCATGATGTGCTATGAAAAAATAACCAAATTTAACTTAATACTAACTATATAGCTCATTTATCCATTTTCATATTTTATGATGAAATTAAAATATTTTCTGATAAAGGATTAGGTGAATCTGAAGTGCTGTTTAGGAATGCCTCTAGTTTTGAAGAATAATGTGCCCAAAGGTTTAGCAACTGCAGAAGGTAGACTATATAATGAACAAAGATAAGCAGAGGTCATTTAAAAGAAGCTATAATAAATATTACTTAAAATTTAATTAAATAATATTTGTTATTCATTCATATAATAAAATTATGTGCTGATATCATATCCCAACTGATAACAATGTTTCATAAATGACTCATATATTTCACATATAAATGTTCATTTATTTCTCTCTGGGCTTTATCTTTTTTTAAAAAAAAAAGTCAGTATATAAAGATGATTATTTCATCCAATCACATTCTGAATTTACTTAAAATATTTAAAAATCCCTAAATGCTTATCTAAATTTTAGCATCATATTTCTTCATATTCATATTCAATTCTTGTCAGTCATAAACCATTAATTTTCTTCAGCCGGTTCGCTAGTCTAAATGCATGTCATAGTTCACTTTTTATTTTGTACTAATTGGTAAGCTACGTTTGATATAAAAGACATTTTTCTGTGGCTTCACATATTAAAAAAACCCCAACATATTACACCCCCATATAACAATTTCACTTTGTCACAAAATAGACTTCAGTTATTCTTTCAGAAAGTTTTTTTATTTTTTTTTATTAATTTTTATAACTATAACATTTTCTTTGACAGTACATATGCATAGGTAATTTTTTTTTTTTTACAACATTATCCCTTGTACTTCCTTCTATTCCAAATTTTTCCCCTCCTTCCCTCCACCCCCTCCCCTAGATGGCAGGCATTCCCATACATATTAAATATTTTATAGTATATCCTAGGTACAATATATATGTGCAGAACCGAATTTTGTTGTTGTTGCAAAGGAAGAATTGTATTCGGAAGCTAAAAATAATCTGGGAAGAAAAACAAAACAAAACAAAACAGTGCTCACAGTTTATATTCATTTCCCAGTGTTCCTTTTCTGGATGTAGCTGATTCTGTCCATCATTGATCAATTGGAATTGGATTAGCTCTTCCCTCTGTTGAAGATATCCACTTCCATCAGAATACATCCTCATACAGTATCATTGTTGAAGTGTATAATGATCTTCTGGTTCTGCTCGTTTCACTCAGCATCAGTTGATGTAAGTCTCTCCAAGCCTCTCTGTATTCCTCCTGTTGATCATTTCTTACAGAACAATAATATTCCATAACATTCATATACCATAATTTACCCAACCATTCTCCAATTGATGGACATCCATTCATTTTCCAGTTTCTAGCCACTATGAAAAGGGCTGCCAAAAACATTTTGGCACATACAGGTCCGTTTCCCTTCTTTAGTATTTCCTTGGGATATAAGCCCAGTAGCAGCACTGCTGGGTCAAAGGGTATGCACAGTTTGATAACTTTTTGGGCATAATTCCAGATTGCTCTCCAGAATGGTTGGATTCTTGCAAAACACCACCAACAATGCATCAGTGTCCCAGTTTTCCCACAGCCCCTCCAACATTCATCATTATTTGTTCCTGTCATCTTAGCCAATCTGACAGGTGTGTAGTGATATCTCAGAGTTGTCTTAATTTGCATTTCTCTGATCAATAGTGATTTGGAACACTCTTTCATATGAGTGGAAATAGTTTTAATTTCATCATCTGATAATTGTTCATATCCTTTCACCATTTATCAATTGCAGAATGGCTTGATTTCTTATAAATTAAAGTCAATTCTCTGTATATTTTGGAGATGAGGCCTTTATCAGAACCTTTAACTGTAAAAATGTTTTCCCAATTTGTTACTTCCCTTCTAATCTTGTTTGCATTAGTTTTGTTTGTGCAAAAACTTTTTAATTTGGTGTAATCAAAATGTTCTATTTTGTGATCAATAATGGTCTCTAGTTCTCCCTTGGACACAAACTCCTTCCTCCTCCACAAGTCTGAGAGTTAAACCATCCCATGTTCCTCCAATTTATTTATGATTTCGTTCTGTATGCCTAAATCTTGGACCCATTTTGATTTTATCTTAGTGTGTGGTGTTAAATGTGGGTCCATGCCTAGTTTCTGCCATACTAATTTCCAGTTTTCCCAGCAGTTTTTGTAAATAATGAATTCTTATACCAAAAGTTGGGATGTTTGGGTTTGTCAAACACTAGATTGCTATTTTTATTCACTATCTTGCCCTGTGAACCTAACCTATTCCACTGATCAACTAGTCTATTTCTTAGCCAATACCAAATGGTTTTGGTGACTGTTGCTTTATAATATAGTTCTAGATCAGGTACAGCTAGACCACCTTCATTTAATTTTTTTTCATTACTTCCCTTGAAATTCTCGACCTTTTGTTATTCCATATGAATTCTGTTGTTATTTTTTCTAGGTCATTAAAATAGTTTCTTGGTAGTCTGATTGGTATAGCACTAAATAAATAGATTAGTTTAGGGTGTATTGTCATCTTGATTATATTCGCTCCGCCTATCCAAGAGTACTTAATGTCTTTCCAGTTATTTAAATTTGACTATTTTTGTGGTAAGTGTTTTGTAGTTTTGCTCATATAATTCCTGACTTTCCTTTGATAGATATATTCCCAAATATTTTATACTATCAACCATTATTTTGAATGGAATTTCTCTTTGTATCTCTTGCTGTTGGATTGTGTTGGTAATGTATAAAAATGCTGAGGATTTATGTGGATTTATTTTGTATCCTGCAACTTTGCTAAAATTCTGAATTATTTCTAATAACTTTTAAGCAGAGTCTTTGGGGTTCTCTAAGTCATGTCATCTGCAAAGAGTGATAGTTTGATTTCCTCATTTCTTACTCTAATTCCTTGAATCTCTTTCTCGGCTCTTATTGCTGAGGCTAGCATTTCTAGTACTATATTGAATAGTAATGGTGATAGTGGGCAACCTTGTTTCACTCCTGATCTTACAGGGAAAGGTTCTAGTTTATCACCATTACATATGATGTTTACTGACAGTTTTAAATATATGCTCGTTATCATTTTAAGGAATAGTCTATTTATTCCTATACTCTCAAGCGTTTTTAGTAGGAATGGATGTTGGATTTTATCAAATGCTTTTTCTGCATCTATTGAGATGGTCCTATGGTTTTTATTAATTTGATTATTAATATGGTCAATTATACTAATAGTTTTCCTAATATTAAACCAGCCCTGCATTCCTGGTATAAATCCTACTTAATCATAGTATATTATCCTGGGGATAATTTTCTGAAGTCTTTTTGCTAATATCTTATTTAAGATTTTAGCATCAATATTCATTAAGGAAATTGGTCTATAGTTTTCTTTCTCAGTTTTCGATCTACCTGGTTTATGTATCAGTACCATGTCTGTGCATAAAAGGAATTTGGTAGGACTCCTTCAATCCCTATTTTTTCAAATAGTTTACATAGCATTGGAGTTAGTTGTTCTTTAAACGTTTGGTAGAATTCACATGTAAATCCATCTGGTCCTGGGGATTTTTTCTTAGGGAGTTGGTTAATAGCTTGTTCTATTTCTTTTTCTGAGATGGGACTATTTAGACTACTTACTTCTTCCTCTGTTAATCTGGGCAAGCTATGTTTTTGAAGGTATTCTTCCATTTCATTTAAGTTATTGAATTTATTGGCATAAAGTTGACCAAAGTAGCTCCTAACTATTGTTCTAATTTCCTCTTCATTAGTGGTGAGTTCTCCCTTTTCATTTTCAAGACTAACAATTTGCTTTTTATCTTTCCTTTTTTTAATCAGGTTTACTAAGGGTTTGTCTATTTTGTTGGTTTTTTCATAGAACCAACTCTTAGTTTTATTAATTAATTCAATAGTTTTTTTTTTTTTTTTACTTTCAATTTTATTAATCTCACCTTTTAATTTTAGAATTTCAAGTTTTGTGTTCGTCTGGGGGTTTTTAATTTGTTCCATTTTTAGCAATCTTAGTTGTAAGCCCAATTTGTTGGCCCTTTCTTTCTCTATTTTATGCAAGCAGGCTTGTAGAGATATAAAGCTTACCCTTATTACTGCTTTGGCTGTATCCCACACATTTTGGTATGATGTCTCATTATTGTCATTTTCTTGGGTGAAGTTATTAATTATATCTATGATTTTCTGTTTTACCCAATCATTCTTTAGTATAAGATTATTTAGTTTCCAATTATTTTTTGGTCTATTTTCACCTGGCTTTTTATTAAATGTAATTTTAATTGCATTGTGGTCTGAAAAGGATGCACTTACTATTTCTGCCTTACTGCATTTGATTTTGAGGTTTTTATGTCCTAGTATATGGTCAATTTTTGTATAGGTTCCATGAACTGCTAAGAAGAAAGTATACTCCTTTCTGTCTCCATTTAGCTTTCGCCAAAGATCTATCATATCAAACTTTTCTAGTTTCTATTTACCTCTTTGACTTCTTTCTTATTTATTTTGTGGTTTGATTTATCTAATTCTGAGATTGCAAGTTTGAGATCTCCCACTGTTATAGTTTTGCTGTCTATTTCTTCTTGCAGCTCTCTTAATTTCTCTTTTTAAGAATTTCGATGCTGCACCACTTAGTGGATATATATTTAATATTGATACTGTTTCATTATTGATGCTACCCTTTAGCAGGATATAGTGCACTTCCTTATCTCTTTTAATTAGATCAATTTTTGTTTTTGCTTGATCTGAGATGAGGATGGCTACCCCTGCTTTTTTGGCTTCGCCTGAAGCATAGTAGATTCTGCTCCACCCTTTTACTTTTAGTTTGAATGTATCACCTTGTTTCAGGTGTGTTTCCTGTAAACAACATATAGTAGGATTCTGACTTATGATCCAATCTGCTAACTGCTTCCTTTTTATGAGGGAGTTTATCCCATTCACATTTATGGTTAGAATGATTAATTCTATATTGCTTGTTATCCTGTTAACCCCTGCTTATGCTTTTCTCCTTTCCTTCCCTCTTACCCCCTACCCAGTATTAAACTTGTGAACACCACTTGCTTTTCACAGCCCTCCCTTTTTAGTATCCTCCCCCACCTTAAAGTTCCTCCTCTTATTTTACCCCTTTTCCTCACAATTTCTGTATTCCCTTCCCCTTAGCTTACTCCTTTCCTCTCACTTTTCAATGAAGTGGAAGAAGTTTCACCATAAATCGAATATGTCTATTGATACACACTTATTTTCATCTCCCTCCTTTCTTTCTCTTAGATATAATAGGTTACCTTTGCCTCTTCATGAGATGTAGTACCACCACTTTACACTTTTTTATGATATAATTTCCTTTGCACCTCTAGTTTCTAGGACAAATTATACATATGTTCTTTACATATTTTTTTGGCAGAAGTATAGTTTTCAAGATTTCTTTTTACCTTTTTAGAAATCTCTTGAGTTCTGTATTTGAAGATCAAACATTTTATGTAGGTCTGTTTTTTTCATCAAAAATAGATGGAATTCATTTATTTCATTAAATGTCCATCTTCTTCCCTGGAAAACGATGCTCATTTTTGCTGGGTAAGTTATTCTTGGCTGCATACAAAGTTCCTTAGCCTTTCAGAATATCATGTTCCAGGCCCTTCGTTATTTTAATGCGGACGCTGCTAGATCCTGGGTTATCCTTATTGTGGCTCCTCCATATCTGAATTGCTTTTTTCTAGCAGCTTCCAGTATTTTATCCTTTGTCTGATGGTCCTTGAACTTGGCCACTATATTTCTTGGCGTTTTGATTTTAGGGTCCCTTTCAGTAGGTGATCAATGAATTTTTTCAATGTCTATTTTACCCTCTGTTTCCAAAACATCTGGGCAGTTCTCTTTGATAATTTCCTAGAAAATAGTGTCCAGGCTCTTTTTTTCCTCACATTTTTCAGAAAGTCTGATTATTCTCAAATTGTCTCTCCTGGATCTGTTTTCCAGGTCTGTTGTCTTTCTAATAAGGTACTTGACATTCTTTTCAATTGTTTCATTTCTCTGGTTTTGCTTGACTCCCTCTTGGTTTCTCTTTGAGTCATTCATTTCTACTTGTTCAAGTCTAATTTTCAATGATGTATTTTCTTCACTCACTTTTTTTATATCTTTTTTAATTGTCCAATTGGGTTTTTATCTTCTATGGAATTTTTTTCCATTTTATCCATTTTAGTTTTTAGAGAGCTGTTTTCTTTTTCCAGCTCACTAATCCTGTTTTCCTTGGAGTTGTTTACCTTTTTCAGCTCACTAATGTTGTTTCTCAATGATTTGTTTTCTTTATCCACTCTGTCTTTAAATGCTGGGATAACTTCTCCGGCTCTCTTGCCAAGCTTCCCTTTCCTTTACCCATTTCTCTTCTAGCTCTCTTGTGAGAGCCTTTTTGATTTCCTCTATGAGATTCTTTTATATTGAGAAGCAGCTCATATCCCCCTTAGGGGATTCCTCTGAGGACAGTCTGTTTTTAGTCTCCTCAGTGTTTGAAGTCTGCTCTCTCTCCATACAGAAGCTGTCAATGGTTAGAGCCCTTTTGAATTTTTTGTTCATTTTGTCAGAGCGGGAATTGAAGAAAACAAATTGACAAGAGAAACAATTGGTCTGTTTTGGGGGGGATGGGGCTGAATGGTGTTAATGGGCTTCCTCCACAGACTGGGGTGAGGGCAGCAGTGAGGCACTAACGAGACAGAGATGGCTGCACTGAGTCTGGGCTCTGAGGCTCTGAGAACTCATTGAGTCAGTCCAGGTGGTTGGGGGTAGTCACATTCTGAGAGACACTAGCTTTCTGGGGTTTTAATCTTCAACTCCGGTGTTTATACCCTCTCCACTGCTCCTGGCTTGCTGCCAAGATGGAGTATCCACACTGGGGTAAAATCCTTTTCACAGAAACAGCAGAGATCATAACCCTCCCCCTCCAGTCTGAGCTGTGTGAGCTGCCTATCTCGCTCTGGCTTGCCTGCCCTCAGTCTGCGCCCAGTCTGATTGACCCTCCCCCGAGCAAACACGGACCTTTTCTGGCGACTTTCAAGGATGTCTTCTCTTGGTGATTATTTGTGGGTTTCTTTCTCGGTCAAGCATTAACTCTGAGGCTTGTCATGAAATAAGTTCTGAGAGAAAACGCAGAGCTCAAGCAGCTGTCTGCCTCCACGCCGCCATCTTGGCGGGAAGTCCAGAAAATTCTTTTCCATGCAGTGGCAAATTCCAGATATTCAGGAAAGAGACCAAATAATTGTTCCAGTTGGTTTGTACACAACATTGTCTCTTTATGATGATTGGTTACTGATATTTGCTATGTCAAGATAATCCTACATATTAAATAAATCTATCTGATTGCCCTTTATTTAAAAAAAAAAATCTTTAGAGGAACTGACAGGGAATTCTATAGAACACCTAGGCTAAGAACTATTTGTTTTTTTATAAAAGACGAATAAGTACATCATCTACTCTTACTTTCAGAAGAGAAATTCTTTTCCCCCATTATCCCAATTTATTGCCTGACTTATTTTTCTAGGTTACCAGTGTGAATTCATTCTAAGAGCTAAGAATAAATGTGAGTTCAGGCTACATTCTTAAATTATATTATTTCTCTTGAATTTTACCTTGAAAAGGTGAAATTAATATATAAAAATGGATGCATTTCCCTTACAATGTCCAAGTTATTGCTTATTAAGTTTGGGGGAGGCAGAATGGAATTAATAATGCATTGTGTAATATTAAAGTAATTCCTTGATTAATGTACACCAGAAAAACAGTAAATCAAACAGCATTTTCCTAAAGATTAAATCAAATTCTCCTAAAGTAGTTGGACACCTTAGTATATTTGCCACATTAATAATAGTTAACCAAAATATATAACTTTTGGAAACTTTGTCATTTTTATTTATAGGATATCTTAAACCACCCTTGTTTAATTTGATTACCTATCCTTCCTCATCCCCTTTTAAATACTATTTCACTTCAGCAGATCTATTTCTGAGTTCAAGTTCTTTAATTTGTTTCAATAATACAAAATTACAATTCAGTTAGATGTTCTTATAGATGCCTTACTTTAATGACTCTTTCCCCTTAGATTAATACAGACTGGGATTGTATTTTGCCTTTCTTTGTACTATCAGCACTTAGCACTATGCCTGGCACATAGTAAGCAATTAATAAATAATTTTCGATTATATTTATTGACTATTAGCTTCATTTGATTCTGTAATTTCTATATTGAACAAACTAGTTGAATAAATTTTATTGAAGGGGGAAAAGTTTAAATTAATCTGTATGTTCCCACCAAATTAATTTAGGAGGGATAAAAGTTATTATATTTTAAGACTAATGAAAGAATAAAAATTACAAAGGATAAAAGATGTAGCATTTTTCTCATTATATTGTTTTTTAATGAAATGAGGGATTTACAAAAGAAGCTATTACTTCTGTATGATTCTGGCATAAACCAAAGCTTTTAAACATTGATTAAGACAGTCATGCTGTTATAAATTAATTTCTGAGTTCATAAATTATGTCATTATATAAGGAATCAAAAGAAAAAATGGTTAGTTGAGGTTGTAATTAAATATGATTAATTCAACAACGGCATGAAATACATGTAAAATTAATACAGATTTTAATTTTTTCTCAAACTGTTCCAAACTTGCATAGTAAATAATTATCTATATTCTCAATATAGATTTTTTTACCTTTAGTTTCATTTATGAGACTTGAAAATAGGAGGAGAAAAATCCATTTTAAATTCATTAAGAAATCATCCAAATATATTTTCTCAATAATTATTTGTTATATGCTATGTGCCACTTGCTGTACTAGGTGTTTGTCTCATACACACACACACACACACACACACACACACACACACACACACACACACAATCCTAGCTCTTAATGTGCACAAATATTAGTAAATAAAAACTAAATATATGCAAAATAATCAAAATTAAAAGACAACATTAGATTTAGGGTTTTTGGAGGAAGCATTAGTAGTTGTGAACATCAGTAAATGCTTCACACAAGAAATGGCATTTAAATAGAATTCTGAAGATGTAAGGAGTGCTGTGAGAACGTGCATAGGTGTTGCTATAGTATTTCACCCTACAGCCATCCAGAAGTGATAGTGCTACTTTCATTCCTCAGTGTGCGGATTCAGATAACAGCAAATGCACAAAGTTACTGACCATGCTGGGGGGGGGGGGGGAGGGGAAGGAGGGGATATCCATAAAACAAAAAATGGAAAAGAGAACTAGTCAGAACAGGCATTTTTCATAAGTCTCTCATCAGTCTCCTGGCTCAGTCCTTTGATGTATTGGCCCATTTAATTATCCCGACTAAAGCAGTCTTACCCTGTCTCTTCTCCCTTTCCTTCCCCATGGGTTAACGAAGGAACTCTAGGAGGATCCTACTCATGAACAGTTCTTAAGGGCTGCTGCTTCTTTGTTTCTTGTGATTCCTGTGTCCCTGTTCGGACGCCATATGTTGTGATACAGGAGCCACCTGCCAGTGGCTAATAGAAGTCTAACTCAGACCTGTAAAATGGATCTCTTCACGTGAGAGGAACATGATGATACAAGGAGAGCGAGAGGCAGTTTCTGTTCTCTGACCTCTCTGCTCTTCCCTCTTGCCTCCAATTAATTTCATTTTCAATCCACAAGGAACATCTGCGAAGGCTGTTTTGCAACTCCTTCAAGTTTATGATTTACAGCTGTGGAAGCTCTTGGAGAATTGACCTGTCTCTTCATCTAGGCATAGTCCTTAACAAATAGGGAATACATTTTAGAGCTTCATATACAAGTACATAGCAGTTTGTTGAAGACAGAGAATTGGGGCTGTGTGAGTGGATTGTAAAGTGAAGGAAGGAAGTAATGTCAAATGAAGCTAGAAAGATGGTTTGGGACAAGTTTTGAAGAGCTTCAAATGCCAAATAGAGGAATTAATATTTGATACTAGGGGCAACATGAAGCCATGGGGGGTTATTGAGTAGGAAAGTGACCTGCTTAGTTCTTCACTTGAGGAAAAACATTTTGGACTCTTTAAAGAGAGAGACTAAAGCAGAATGACCAATTAGGAAGCCACTGCAAAATTGCAAGTACTAGGAGTGATGAGGGCCTAGACTAAGGTTATGAGAAGCACACAGAAAAGGAGTTGGATGTGAGAAATATTAAGATGATAGAAAAGACAAAGATATACTCCCACACCATCTCTTGGCAACCAATAGGATGTCCACAAATATTGTACGTTGCATATTTTTTCAGTTATTTTTGGGTGTATTGATCACTTATGCTGGTTTTTTCCATTTTCCTTTTTTTTTTTAATTTTTGGTTTTTTAATACTATATGACATCTGTGATAACTCTCTGGAAGAAGAAGGGTTAATAGAAATTTTAGCAATGGAAACAATAACTAAAGATGTCATTAAAATATACTTAACAAAACAGTTATTAAAAGAATCAAATCTGGAATCATATGAAAATACAATATGATTTTTAAAAAACTTATTAGGTTCATAATTCAGTCTTTCTAGCACTTAATATGTTTCATCTGAAGTGTATTAGAGCTGTTTAAATTATCTCATTGAAAAATGAACTTCAGAATTTATTCTGCCAATTTAAGTGCACACTCATAATAGGTAAATGTGATTATAAAAATGTTTTTTAAGATATAAAGAACAATGAATCTGCAAATATCCATGTATTTATATATGCAACAAAATATGTTATCTGAAGTGGTCCTTTAAGTCATGTAAAATTAATATACAAAGAGCACTTATTACATGGCAAATCTTCATAAAATGTCACTTAATGTAACTTTATAGAATGCAGTATATTGTCATGGAGAAATTACAGACAAGATTCAGACAACATGGAATTTGCCTTGACTGTATATTACTTGTGAGACTGGGCAAGTCATCTGACTTAAAATGAGAGTTGTAATAGATGAATTTGAAGGACTCTGATAGCGCCAAATACCTGAGTTTGTTATCTTATGTAACAGTTTGATGTGTATTTGTATATATTGAATCATAGGATTTGGACATGGAAGTAATATAGTTGAAAGAGTCTTGGATTTGGAATCATAAGATCTTTAAGTTCTGAAACTGCTACTTAACTTCCATGTGGGGATAAGTCATTTATCCCTCCAGATTTGTTTCTCACAGATTCAAAAACAAATTGAGGTATAATCTAAAAATTATTGGACTTTCTAAAAACTTGAATACTTATAAAATACTTGAATACTAAAACTTAAGAAATCATGAATAAAAATTACCAATACCTGTTAAAACCTAAGGGCAAAAGGAAAATAGAAATAATCCAGTAGTTGCATCCTTAATGAGAAACTTCAAAATGAAAACTCCCAGGAATACACTGCAAGTAGCCAGAAAGAAAATACTTTAAAACTCACGTAAGACCTGACAACTACAATTTTAAAGGAGTGGAGAGCATGCAATACATTTTTTAGAAGACAAAAGAGAGAGGTTTATAACCAAGAAAAACTTACATGATAAAATTTAGTATAATCTTGTGGAACAAAATAAAATGCATCTTTCATTAAATAGGGGTTTTTCCAGCATTCCTGATGAAGAGAGCAGAAATGAAAAGGCATTTTGAAATTCAAAGGAATCAGAAGAAATGTAGGAAGGTATTACTTTGAGTTTTTGGAAGGGGATCTAATTTTAATGAGGTGTTTATATTCTGGTAAAGGAAGAAGAAACAAGTGTGTTTTAAAAACTAATGACTTTAAAAGTCTTAATTGAAGATCTGTTATAACTCTTATTTTAAGTCAGTTGATTTGCCCACAGTCACACATAGAAGACATGGGACTTGAAATAGGAATTGATAGATATTGATAATCATAAGAAAATAAATGAAAGGAAAGGGGTAGGAAAAGAATGGAGGATGGGGAGAAAGAGAGATAAAGAAATTTTAAGTGATCTCTACTGTGGATACAAAGAAAGGTTAAAAAAAAAAAGAAGAAAGAAAAGTCTAATTAAAAGAGGGACAGGGTACCAGAACATGCTGGTAGTAGAAGTCTGAATGAAAATTGATAAGGTAAGAATACCAGCTAAGGGAAGGTAGGGGCCCCAAAAAGGAAGACAGGGATCATCAAAGACTATTTTCCCCTCAATTTTGCCAATGACTTGCCATACTTAAGAGTCAAAGGAACTGCTCCTCATGTATGCTTCTTAGGCAAAAAAAGTAAAATGCCAGTTACATATACTTTGTATCTTATTACTTGGTAACAGTAGCTATGTATCAAAATAATTAATTAAATCTGGAACCAGAAATCTTTTGATTATTAAATCAGGAATAAGTAGCACACTTTATTTGGCTTTAAGCTTGTTTCAGAAAGCATTGGGAAGAAGGTATATACTGATTTTAAGTCCTCATTAGTTTTTCTTTGAATAACCTAATGGTTTCCCTGACATTAGTTAAGCTATTATTCTTGCATTTTTTTAGATTTAGTCAGTTTGGGATCTGAATTGTTGGTAGCATATGATGTCACTGAATTTACTGGTAATGTTTTCTGGAAATGAATATCTGTCACTAGCTGAAAGTGTTAACTTAAGAGGCCAGTTAGACTCAGGACAAATTTTTGTGGTAATGACAAGGGCCTGAGAGATAATGCTGACATATATTTTCCAAAATTTTAACTGTTTGCTGGAAATGTTTTCCTTGAATATAATTTACATGAAAATGTGCTATATACTCCTCAGTGATGTTGCTGGAAGATTTATCATTTTCTGGGTTGTTCTTAATCAGCAAACTCATTTAAAAGTCACAAAACAAAGATGATGAGAAATATGGAAACTGGAAAGGGTCTATGTGCTGTGACTAGTCATTTTTTTAATCATGTAAGGAACTTTGCATTATAAATGGCTAGCATGAAATTTGGAACAGCAATTTAGTCCTCTTACATTAGAGGCAGACTTTTTAAAATCAAGTTGTCAAAGCTAATTTGTAGGTATCTAATCTTCTTTGTAGAAGCCTACTAATTAAAAAGTCAGTCCACTGCAGACTCCCAATTTTTTTAAAATTTTATTTCAAATACAATATCAACAAGTACCGGTATAGCAAAAGATATCATAAAATGCATTTGGCCCAGTTTCACAGGTTAAGCTAAGCTAAAACTCTGAACACTAGTTAATAGTAATGACCTCTCATGAGGATAGTATGTCAAATCACTTCATAAATTGCCTCATTTGTTAAAAATACACAAGATGGCTTTCTGAGAATCTGCTTATCTTAAAGAATGTTTGATTTTTTGGAGATAATATCTGTGATTATATGATTATGAAGAAATCTATTAAGTAAAGACATTGAATCTTTAATATTACTTTCCTATTAAATTTTACTATGAAGTGAGATCTTCCTTGTTAGATACTCATTATCAAGTAGATTGGGATTTTTTTTTTTTTTGCAGGGTGGAGGGTGGAAGAAGAGATGAAGAAAGGGAGTGAATATCAACATTCAGTTGTCTTTGTTTTCCTTTCTTTCTTTTTTTTTTTTTTTTCCTCTGCAATGCCTCTCCTAGACTTTCCACTTAATAAGTATTGTCATGATAAATTTCTTGCCTTCACTAATAAAGGAGAGGGGAATGGTAGGAGAATTTGACATTATTACACTTGAAAACCTACTACTAAAGATAGGATATGTATACATGCAAAGTATTAAGGTAAAGTAGACTAAGGCAATTTTTACTATATGCATGATTTTCAAAGGAAGAAGAAAACACAGGACAGGAGAATGAATATGCTATGAATGTAAAAAGCAGCAAGATTAGAGTTAGTGCAGCTTACCTGTATGAGTGATTTGTCTATCTCTAGCACTTATTTGCAAAAATGAAGGATTGGTCATCACAGAATCAAAACATTTCTGAGTTGGAAAGGACTTCAGAAACATCTTAAATCTATTCTTAACACTTACTGAACAAGAATCTCTTCTGCTTCATGCTTGAGCAATATCATCCAGGTTTTGGTCGAATATATCCAGGGAAGGGGAATTTATTCTACAACTTTCCAAGATAGCCACTTCCATTTTTAGAAAATTCTTAATTGTTAGGGCATTTTAAGAACTTAAAAATACTATTTCACCACTTCATGAATTGAATTGAATGAAATATATACCTGACCTCAATTTCATTGTTAGGAATCTTTTTTTTTTTTTAATGAAACTTAAACTTTTTTCTTTTTTCATACATTACAAATTTAGACCTGGAAGGGACCTTAGAGATCAAATAAGCAATGCTCTTATTTTGCAGAAGAGAAAATAAAGTTTAGAAAGATTGTGACTTACACTTACCTAGTAACCATCTAAAGTGGGATTTGAAGCCAACTCTTCCTGATTCCAAATCCATCACACAATCTGTTGTGTCCAGTTCCTTCTGTTTTTAGTGCTTTCCTCTGGAGCCAAGCAGAATAACTAATCCCATTTTCCACTAACCAACTATGATTTCCTTCCAGGGTCTTTTTTTTGCTTCAGGTAATTGTCTCTCCCCACCTCCATTCTTTCAAAAAGACCTCATGTGACATTTATTTATAACAAACAAACAAAACAACCTAGGGATTTTGTCCCAAATAGTTTCATGTAGTGATTTCTTTAAGTGCAGCACTTCTACCAGACCCTTTGGGAGCTACTTGACCATGCCCAAATCACTCTGGCTCTCATTGATTGGCCAACTGTAGGTTCCAGCCCAAGCCTCACTTGGTCATTATTTGGGTTTTGATGGTTCTGAGTGTAAAAAGCAATGGTTTTGTTCTGGCTGGAAACCATGAGAGTCTTCCTTCTCAGATTGATTTAATTTCTTATTTAGCCTGAATCATATAACCTCTTAGCAGACAAACTGAGAACCTGGGAAAGACCTTAGCTTAAAAAGATCAAGGTCTCCCACTGCATCCAGGAACATCTCCAGGCATCCTGATCTATATCTTGCCATTGGACTCAGATGACTCCTGCTGAATTTGCAGAGACCTGCCTCTCTAATATCTGATTCATTTGCGTGTCAAGACATCACCTTCCATAAGTCATTGGTCCTCCTTGAGAACAAAGAACAAGCAACAACATATGACATGATTTTAACATTTAACTATCTTGATTGCACTCTTCAGGGTACCCTCCAATTTATCTGTCCATCTGTTTGTCTATTTATTCTTCTGTCTATCTGTTCATCTATCTATCCATCCATCCATCTATCTATCTATCTATCTATCTGTCTATCTATCTATCTGTCTGTCTGTCTGTCTATCTCTCTAAGTTGTAGCATCAGTAATTGAATAGTGAACTTGATATTTTCTAACCAAAGTAAAATACAATGGAGTTATCTTCTACCTCTGGACAATGTCTCTCCAGTAGTCTCACAAGTAGCTCTTTAGCTACTATATCACATTGTTAACTCTTGATTTTGAAGTCTCCTAAAACACTCAGATAAATCCTCTTATGCTTATTATTTACCTCCTGATTCAAAAATGGTCTCAAGGCATAGAAAGAATCATTTGTTTGGACATGGTAACTGAATTCTTTTGTTTAGATTGATTGTACTTATTTGTAATGAGATTTTTTTCCTTCAGTTTTTATTTGGAGAAAATTGAGGAGTGAGTGAGTAATAGTAATGATGCCCCCTAAAAAAGGAAGTAAAAGAGAACATGATCAAAACTTTTTTAATGCACAGAAAAAAACAAAAGTGAAGTCAGAAGGAAGCACAGACAAGTTTTAAAAGTAACATAATGAATTTATTATATAGTTTTTAAAACTACAAGCAGTAGCAATGTTGTATGTATTCACTTTCAGCCCTGTATGAATTTAATAGCCTGCCTATGCTATATTTCCAGGTTTCTTCATTCATCACAAATCATTTTTTCTAATATTATTTACTTGGGCTGATATGAAAGAAGAATATCTAAATACTCTTTTTAAAGTACTATTGAAAATCTGCTTATTTTTTTTAATGCTACTTTCCTTTGCTGTTCTGCTTATCAAATCAATATTTAATTATATAACAATTAGAATGTTACAATTTGTGAGCTCCAGAGGTAGAATTCATAGCTAAGAATTAGAAATTTTTGTTTTGTTAATAAGTGATAATTGTTTTCATAATTTCTCATTATTATTGTTAATTAAAAAAAACTTAATCTTGCAAAAGAGAAAACGAAACAACTGCTATATAGGGAGCAAAGCTCAATGATATATATACTCCTTTTGGCTTATAAATGTAGATTTTATCTTTAATTATCCAAATAAAAGGAAAGAGTGTCAATTTGACCATGAACTGTTCAGCATTTATATTTGACATTGATATGTGTCATATTACATTTGATTACATTTCAAAATACACTTTTTAAAAGTTAACACTAAAATTTAATTTATCCTCCTTAAACATATACTGATAACTGGGAAGTAAACTATAAGAGGAAGTAAAGTGTTTTAAGAAAGAACATAAAAAGTTGATTACATATCTACAAATACAACAAATTGTTTTTGTTATTTATGGTGTAGAATTATTGGTATGATACTTTAAAATTTCCAGTTACAAAGATTTCATTATTTTTTATTTATAAATCTTGTCTTTCACCTTATGAGAGCTTAAACCTAATTAACCAATTATTTACTTATACTTAAAAATCCTTTTTAACTATTACTCTTTTCTACAAAATTTGGTATTGCATTCCAATTAAGAAATGAGGTTGTAGTAGTGATGGAGAAATCTTTAATAATATCCTTTCTCTGCTATTGAATTTAATGAATTACTATAAATTACTATATTGGTGCAAAATTATGGATGTTTGCATTCATTTAAAATATGAGCATATAGCAAATTAAAACTCAAAGTATCATGTCCATCACATTTAGAAAATTCCATTAGGGTTCAAAGGGGCAGCTGTTTAGTTTAGTGGGTAATATACCAGGCCTGAAATCAGGAAGATTCATCTTCCTGAGTCCAAATCTAGCCTCAGACACGAGTATGTAACCCTCAGCAAGTCACTTAGCCTCAGTTTCCTCAATTGTAAAATGAGTTGGAAAAGGTAATGATAAACCATTTCAGTATCTTTGCCACAAAAATCCTAAATGGGAATACAAATAAGTGAACACAACTGAAATAAATGATAACATTGAGACTCATTAATACTGCTATAATATTTTAGTGATGGCAAAATATGAAAATAAAAAGAGGGGTCAACTGTGCTCTCAGTAGTTCTTATATATATAACTTGTTGCCTTTGGAATTTTTGATTCTTAAGATAACTGCTATCCTATCAGATTCATACCAGGATTTGTAGAGAAAAATATTTATTGAGGATAAATGATCAACTACCTTTTGTAACATAACACTTTATACACATATATATGTATATGTATACATATATATATGTATTTATATATATACTTTATTGCCTTTAAAATGATACTTCTCCACCATTTCATAAATATCGATATGATAATTATAATAACAAGAATAATTATATATTTTAGTAGTATTTTAAAATATTTATAACAATAATATAAGATTAATGCTAACAGTTCTTTTAAGAGACATGAAGTTGTATTTGACAGATATGTAGAAAAGTTCAGTGATGGTTCACTCAATGAAAATGTTACAGAACTAATATTGGTAATATTTGATCCTTAGTCCTGAGGTCAGACCTTAGGACATGGCATAACAGAAGTAGATTAATAGGCTTTGGATTCCTGTTGTTATGAGTTCTTTCTGTTTGATATTTGGGAAGTGCAGGATGGATTTTAAGAGCATACATAAGAAATTTATGTTTAGAAAGAGCGGAAAGGTGAAGTGCAATAGCTGATAAATGAATTCTTTTAAATTAAGAAAGTGTCAAATATGTGACTATTAAATTGCTTTATATATAGTTTAAATTTTATCTGACTGCCATGCCTCCTCTGATAATCTGCATCTAAGGGTCTTGAGAATTCCAATTTCAGAGGGATTGGAGAAAAGTCCTCAGGGAATACAAACCAACGTCCTTGACCTCCAAAATCCCATTTCCATACACCTTTGCCCATCCAGAATAAAAGAAGCTGCCTTTACTAAAAAACTAGATTCCCCATTGAAAGGATTGAAGTTTAACCTAAAAGTGCATATTACCTCGGTAATACTTTTATCATCTATAGTAGAGTCACTTACATAATTCCAAATCTTTTCCATTTTAAAAAACCTCTCATCCATACTTTCCATAAAGAAAAATCAAATTCAATCTGTGGTACAGAAGCAGCTTTCACTTAATGGATAGAGCACTAGTTGGGCCTGGACTCAAGAAGGCCTAAGATTAAATCCAGCCTCAGACTAGCTATGGGACTCTTACCATCTCTCTGGGCCTCAGTTTTATCATCTGCAAAATAGGGCTTAATAGTTGTGATTAGGATCAAACAAGTTAACACTTGTAAAATTAAATGTTATTTTCTCCATTTATCAAATGAGAAAACTGAAGCATAAGAGAGGCTGGCTTATGTAAGTGACCACAATGGCTGGTAGCAAAGTTAAGACCAGAAATATTTTCCCTGAAACTAAGCTCTTTGCTTTTTCTATTAATCATATCATAGAGTTTAGACCTGGAAGAAATTATTTAGAGATCATCATCCCATTCAACCTCTTCCCTTATAAAGAAGGAAACAGATAAATTAATTGATTTGTTTAAAATGACATGGTAATGGATGTAGAATTTGAACTTGGGTCTTCAAATTCCAAATCCAGTTTTCTTCCCAGTATTCCATGCTACAGGGGCTAACCTTTACCTTTGCCTTACTTGTTTTATCTGGATATTTTCACTAGACACAAGCATGTCAATCTCCAAGTTCAGAAAACCCTTTTCTATAAATCTGTATATTCATGTTTACATGCTCTTGATGAATGGATTGCCATTACTGTCATAACTGATACAAGCAAACCACCCAAATCTCAGTTCTTAGGCCAACTTATTGCTGTTTTGTTCTGTAATCATATCTCCTATTAACTTGCATCTCTGAGCCCAATATTAGGTTTTATAGACTTTAAGTGCTATAGATAAGACAGAAAGCTCAGTAAGGGCCACAGTAAGGGCTGACTGAGGGCCTATTTGATTTGCCTTTATTATGGGTTTCTTGGAGCATGGTGCTGCACTCATAGAAGGAGTTCAGTGTATACTTATTGATTTATAAAACATGTCAGGAACATATCTCTTGCTTAAACAATAATATGACAAAGTATAATAACTGTTAAATTACAAGTATGTTTGTGATTGTCACCAAATAATTTCTTTTATAAATCTGAGATCTTATGCAAAAAAGAATTAATCAATGTTAAATTCATCATTTAACCTGTCAACCCATGCAGCCCATACTTTAGGCAACCAAATCTCACAAAAACATAGCTCGTATAACTATTAATGTCTTTTGATTAATATGTAGTGTGATCTCTCATTCAAAGCTTTATCCTCCTACATACAGTTACAGTTTAGAATTTTCTACCATTCATTGAAAGCTCCAAACATGTAATTTTGAATGAGAGGGTCTCTATATATGGAAAACTGAAATGTATAAGTAAATGCATTTGTTTCTCTGTTAAATAAAGACATCTCTTTAATTAGAAAAGTCTCAATAATCAAAATCTTAACTTTGCAGGAACCTGTCTTTTCCAAAAAGGAAGATATACCAGTGAGACAGAGATGTGTTCTGGCTTTTTTAAACTACACTACTATAAAAATAGTTTAGAGAAGGCTTTCATTTCTCTAGAGCAGTTCATCAACTTTAGCAAAAGTTGACATTGGTTTTTTGCCTATGTACTTATTGGGATAAGTTCACACATTCCTCCTCAAAGATCTTGTGCCTGCCTGTACAGTTAAACTGAGCCTCTGTTTACTTAATTGTAATCACACACAAATCAGCTTTGTGGGTGGAAAAGGGAGAAACTTTGGCACACAAAAGAGGAAGTGACCTCCATTCAGTATTTGCAGGTGACAAAAAGGGAAAAAAGAACAGAGGAAGATTAATTATAACAAGTAATTTTAGGACTCTTGTCCATTGATCTATACAGTACCACAGAATAAATAACTCAGTGTTCTTAATTTCATAATCAAGTAACCTTTGCTCTTATCATGCATATTTGGCATAAACATTAAGAAGATGTCAATAAAATAATGAGTTGATTTTTTTTTCTTCTCTAAGGAATATTTCAAGTTAAAAAAATTTCCCACAGAGCAAAAGAATAATTTCAATATTATTAGATAGAATAGGTCTAATCATGTTTAACATAATTCAGTATTCCAAATAATAATAATAATAGACATTTGTTGAGTTTGTCATATGAATAGTATTAACAATAAATTCATAGGGCCATAAGAGTTAACTATAGAAGGGAAGTAATTAATCCTCCTCACTCCCCCCACCCAATCTGAAGTCCAAATTTTCCAGCAAGTTCTTATAGTTGCTAAGTAGAAAAGCAAAGATTAAAACACAGTGCTCCTTCTGAACCTAGGCTTCTTTTCCCTCTTCCACAGAAGGAAAGTTTATACTTTTATATAGTTTTCAAAGAGAAATGTGGATTTTTACTTTTCATAGGTCTTTTATGAAAAGGGTGAGATTTTTTTTATTTGAAATGAAACTATATTGTTAGCGCTTTACAACAGATTTCTAGAAAGGACTTGAGCAGTTTGTCTTTTAGTGTTTTGGGAGGAGGAGGCTGGGGGGGAGTTGGGTATATTAGATCTGTGATTTCATTATTATATGGTGATCCCAGGAAGAAACTTCCTCTACCAAGGCAACTCAGCACTTTCTTTACAAATTAAAGATGAAAGAGATGAAGTGACTTGCATGGGGTCATATAGCCATTATATATCAGAAGTGATATTTGAATCCAGGTCTAGTTATCTCCACAAAGTTTTATTCTGATGCCTTATCTAGGCATGAAAGTGACATTTGGTTCTGAAGGGCCAGCCAAAGAAAGCGTAATTTATTGTAGATTCTATTATAGTCAAAAAGCTTCAAATAAGATCTCAACAATAGACTTTGCTTCCTTTCCAAAGATCATCCTAACTAAATAGGGAGAGGCTTATTATTAGTAGACTTGGGTACTTGGTGATATAAATATTTGACTATGTCACTAGTTAAAATAAAGAAAAATAGGCTCAGTTGTGTATAGGCCATTTCAGTTTCTACAGTAATGATACAAGTGTGTCTCAGAAGGGAGTAGAGAATAGTAAGAAACATACAGATTTTAGATTATCTATAAGTATTAACTTTAGCTGTTGGTGTCCTAAATGTGAGATCTGTATCTAGTGACCAGTGGGTGGTCATACAATTAGAGGAATGCAACATAACAATTTTGACAATCTCAAAAGGAAATTGTAACTAAATATTAAGATAATTCCCAGATTCTCCTAAGAAGAGACAAATGATTTGGTGAAGTTAGGTTTTCCATGTATCCAAAATCAAGAGCAAACATCATTTCGTGGCACATTTTGTCATTTTGTATGGCAGGGCTCATGATAAATTTTTGAGTCCACTAAATTGTACTTTATATACAACCATCTTAACAAAAGTACAGCATCTTACAAAGAATTTGATGACTTTAAGTTAAATCAACATTTTTTAATATTCAGTGAGTTTTATATATACATGGAGATATGGCAAAAATATATAAATATCATTCAAAAGTGTAGAGGATGGAACTTTGGAGAGGTATACTTGAAACAAGTATACTTGAAATAAGGTATTAACTCAGTGGAATTTATGAGATGGCTGTTCTTTTGTTCACATATATACTTAGTACTTAGCATAGTGATGTAATGGCTCTCTAAGATGATTCATAATCAGTATGCTATAATGATGTAATTACAAGGGCTTACAAGGACTGGAAGATAGACATTCTATCTTTGACTATCCTTATGGTAGCTCTCTTCCCTCCTACAATATGAGAGAGACTGGCAGACCTGCAGATTGGCAGAGGAGACTGGGTCAGACTATGCAGACACGGACTGTGAAGGGGACAATAACAATTTTGGATTTTATTTCTGACTATCCTCGTGGTGATTATTCTGCTGAGTCCCAAGGCTGGTCCCAAGGCCCTCCAGAAAGCTAGCCCAAACATTACACAAAAGAAAAAAGTATATAATTCCAGTGACTTCTATCACTTCAGCTCACTATCATCGTTATGTAAGTGGTTCCCAGATTTCTGTATCCAGCCTCATTTTCTCTCTTGAGTTTCAGTACTGCACCACAAATTGCTTTTTAGATATTCCAAAATGAATGGATTAGAGATATCTCAAATTCATCATATCCAGTACGGAATTCATAATCTTTTTTTCCTCAAACTGTCCCCTCTTTCAAACTTTCCTATTTGTACTAAAGGCATCTTTTCAGTCTTCCATCATATCCTGGACTTTTCATTATTCCAGTCAGTAGCCAAATCTCTTTTCTATCTATTTTTCTACTCCAGTAACCACCATTATAGGTCAGGTTCTTCATACCTTTCAATTAAAGTACTGCAATAAGGTCTAATTGCTCCTGATTGCCTCAAGTCTCTTACAACTATGAATCCCACTGACCCTCACCTACATCATCCCTTCTCTTCTTGTCTACCCTCCTTCACTTTGAGATCAAAATACAAATCAGCATAAGTGACCATTCTACTCAGCAATTACCTATTGACTCTGATAAATACAGACTAGTCTAGTTTTTAAAATCCAAATCAGCCTGGCCAAACTATCTTTACAGCCCCATTGAATGTCTCCATTGGAGATAAGTTGGACCTTCTCCCATCCTCTTTAGTCCATTCAGAGTGGCTTTCCTCACACACAACACTCTCATCTCCTTATCTTTTCACTGACTCCCACATATCCCTAGAATGTACTCCTTCCTTATTTCTGCTTTATAAAGTTCCTCTTCCTTTAATATTCTGCCCAGGGTCATAAAGCTCCATAAAGCCATTCTTAATTCTCCCCATCTGCTGGCATTCTCCTTCCCACACTATCTTGTATTTAAATACTTTGTATATATCTATTTAAGTGCTTATTATCATGCTGAATAAAATATGGTTTTTGTGGGTAGGAATTACTTCATTGTTTTAGCTTGTTCCCCTAATGCCTAGTATGATACCTGACATATATAATGTATACTAAATGAATGCTTGTTGCCTGATTGATTGGCAGAAGCCTTGCTTCTTTATATCATAAATATATATAAATATTCATAAATTGTTCAATAAATCAATTAATTAATAAACATTTATTATCTGCTTTCCATGTGACAGATTCTGTGCTCAGTTCCAGGGATTCAAAGAAAAAGCAAAAATCTTCTTTACCATTAAAGACCTTACATTCTAATGAAGGAAATAACAATTATATACAATATATAAGTAGAAAGTCAATATGAGCGAAATAGGACCTAATGTAGGATATGTTTAAATTAACCGAAAATTAGCTGTTCCTTTTTAGATCCCCCATCATCTAACTATCCCAATTCATACTTTAAGATGGTTCTGGGGTTGTGAATTATCTTTAATTCACACCACATTTCACCATTCATTTGTTGTAAACCTGCTTAGTCATAGAATAATTTATAGAATGATTGTTTTTCCAGTCTCTTTTTTAAGACCAAAACTTAACTCTACTGTGTCCAGGAGAAAACCATGATAAATAGGTTAATAATAGGGGCAGAACACATCATACTCCAGGCATTTATCACATCTTCCAGAAAGAAGTTCCACTGGAATTAGTTTTCTCCTGCTACATACACCTCTCCTTCAGGTCTGAACAAGCCAGGACAATTAGCTTCTTAGATATCCCTGACTATATTATTTAGATGTCCCTTCAGACTCTCCACTCCAAGAAAAACTTAAAGATAAAACTTTCCTTCTATCTGTGCTTATTTTCATCTCCAAATGAATTATAAGCCAAGGGTCTTACCCATTATTGCTATATCTTTGTATAGTATACATCTCTTCATGGTAGCAGGCTAAAATACCCCATTCCAGCCTTCCAAATCTTGAGTACATGTGTGATTAACAATAAAGAAGTATTTGTTTTTCTTTTTTCTTAAGGAAGATTTCTCTGGTGACAAATCTTCCTGATAAACAACCCTCTCTCCTTATCAGTCCAGTGCTCTATTTGTTCCATATAAGAAAGAGAAACAAGTCTAAATCCCTTGGCTGGACTTCAGATGACACTCTCCCCATCACCCTCCCACCCAATCTATCATTGGCCGCTTTTTTTTAGGATCATAAATTCAGATCTGGATTGAATTATAAAATTGAAAATAAAATTGGATGTCAATAAAAATTGAAAATTAAAATAAAAATGAATTATAAAATGTATTGGAGGAGGGAAGGGACAGGAAACTGAAAGACTATTCTAGTCATCCAGGGATAAGGTAAAGACCTAAGCTGGAATTATGATAATAGAAACAAAAAAGATAGAGATCTAATCTAATAGAGATCCCAGTAATTTTTAAGACTTTTTTTTCCCTTAACATTCTAGATACTGAAGAAGAGAGAGGGAGTAATCAAAGATTATTCCAAGATTTCATTTCTGGGTGACTTAGGAGCATGTTGGCACTACTGACAAAAATAGACATCTCAGAAGGAACATTCATAATCCCAGAATAGGATTGAAAGAAGCAAATGGACTACAGATTGGATATCTCCAGAGAATCAAATGGGGAAGCAGCTAAAAACAAATAAAATAATATATACCTTCAGATTCATGCTTGAGAATTCCTGCTACTGGGGTTTTCTGAAGAGAAAAGGTTCCAGATTTCTGTGTTGCTCCTGATCTGTGTCATACTGTCACCCTCACCCTGTATCCCTGCTCACATTGTTTCCCACTCTGAACTAGGTTATTAAGGCTGTGACAGTGGCTTTGTCCAAAATACAAATGCTATTTTATTCTGTACGTATTTCTGATATTTTAAATTCCCTACCTTGTGCCTAATTTTTAGACATAAATATTTTATATGTAAGTATTTATAAACATTTTTCTCAATTTGAAGCCCACCCTAACCTTCCCCTTGGTTTCTTACCAGAAAATATTGAAGAACTCATAATTTACACATTATTTTATTCAACAAACCTTTATTAAGTGCCTACTTTATGCAAATGTGCTATGCTAGAGTTATAAAACCTATGCTAGGTTATAAAAAGACAGATGAGACAATAATTTTATTTCAACAGTCCCTCAAGAACTAACCTGTACAGGAGAGAATCAGATTGGCTATTTGATTACTTTTATGGAATTCCATCTTGAAAGATGGACCCTTGACATGGAAAACAGAACCAATCAGCAGCAAGATTTAGAAATAAAATTGGAGGACCTCAAACTGTGTCCCACAGTGTTTTTCAATCTTCCTAGTGTATTCTTTTATAATATTAAAACTTTCACTATGACAATATCTTTTGCTTTGTTTTTGTTCTAAATTAATAATTTCTTATTTTTCATAAATATTAAATTTTCATATTAGTCATAGATTTCTAGAGATAAAGATGTTAGTTTATATAAGTACTTTTGTATGTAGTATTTTAACTGAGTAAAGTTTATATTAAGATTTTAAAAGGCTTCAGATATAATTGTTGCTTAATGAATCACTAAATAAATTCTGAAGTGACAAATTAAAAATGATTGTTATTAGATTTTAAAACTTTCTTTACAAAATAATATATTTAATTAGAAGAGGTTAAAGACAAACATTATACAACAAAACACTTAGCTATTTAATACATTTAACAACATGTTTTTAACCTCACACATTGAAATTATGGAGTTAGGCAGAGGGGATTTCATTGTCTAAGGAATAAAAATTAACAGCTTTAATTTTATATTTCATTATATGTTAATCCCACAATTTTGTTCATGATAATTTTAAAACAAAAATATTTTTACTGAGGCTAATAGAGGTAGCATTTAACCTTCAGGCAAATATGCAACTATGTAGTTTTGGAAAGCAGATATTTATGCTTATTAAGTCAGAACATCTGGTTCTTTGTCATGTAAATATTTAATAAAGATACTTTGTGTCATTTTTCCCTCTATAAAATTCCTAATTGCCAAAATGTAATATCTTCGTTTTTGTTTTAAAAAATACATAAACATCAGCATCAAGCAGCAACCTAATGATATATTCATTTATAAATTATTAATTTTTCATATTGTAAAATTATTAATTCCATTAAAAATTCAGTTTTTAAAACAATAATTTAATATCTGAAATTAGTTTAAAATTGGACTAAGAATACTTTATTATAATCAAGATTAATTAAGAAAAGTTTCATTTTGTTTTGTTTTAAATGAATGGAGGGCAATATATTAAAAAAAAAAAAAAAAGATTCACTTATTTATTTTTATTTCAATACCCGAATTGAAATTTTAGCTTATATCAATTTGAACAATTCACTTTGTAGCTGTGGGCTTCAGTTTTCTCATCTGTACAATGAAACTGAGCTGACTATATGATTTCTTAGATCTTAAGTTTATGGTGCTATTGATCTGCTCTGCTGAGTGATAAATATATTCAAAATAGAAATTCCTTATCTAAAATTTCATGCTTTTTCTGAACACTTATTCTCCCTTTCATATATTTAGAATGTATTGTGTTTTATGATAATTAAATCTTCTGATAATAATAGTAATAGCTTACATTTACATTTTTAAAAATATTTATTTTACATGCACTTATAATATGTCCCTCCTATTGCTTTCCATTAAAAAAAAAATAAAGGTAAAATTCTCATCATAAACATGTATAGCCCAGAAAAACAAATTTTCACATTGTCTGAAAAAATTTATAGCTCTGAATTTTATCACCTCTTGAGCAGGAAATGAGTGACATCTTTCATCTTTAATCTTCTGGATTTATGGTTTAGTATTACATTATTTAGAGTTCCAAATTATTTTAATGTTGCCTTTCCTTGTATTCATTATTAATAATATTATCATTAAGCAAAAAAATCACAAAAATCACCTTTAGTTCTATACATTCCATTTTCACTTATAATAGTAGGAATAGCAGAAAAGAGGTCAGAGAATGCTTGGACAATTTCAGAAAGCCTAAAAGCATTGCCTTCTGGTACTCTAAATATGAGATGGTTGGCCACTGACCAGTGAGTGAGTCATCATGCTAAAGGAGGAACTGAATCACACCAATATTGATATTCTTTCTTAAATTAGAAGACAAAAGAAAATTGCCTCCAAATGGCTTATAGTCCCTCTGTGTAGAAACAAATAAAGGAATTGGCACCAAAAGCACCAAGAAACATCATTTCCATAGATATTTGGACATCTCACATGATAGTGCTCATCCTGAGCATAAGCAAAAAGATTGTCATGCAGGTAACAGACTAGTAGTTACTGGTAGACTTTAACAAAACATTTGACCAATTCTCTCATATTGTCCTTGTTAACAAAATGGAGAGTACAGATAGATAGATTTGAACTTAGTTGAATGGCCAAGCATAAAAAGTCATCTGAAAGAAAAATCTCTATGGTAACATCCCTTAAAAGTTTGCCATTTCTGCCTGTAACCCTATAAAGGGCAGAACTATTTTATTAGTGATGTGAATTTAAATATGAATGAAATTTATGTATTAGATATTCAAATGACACAAAGCTGGGAGAAATTGAAACATTACCAGATAATTGATTTGATTGGGGGGGGGGGACATTGAATTAAAGCTTTTTTTTATTTTCAAAACATAGACATAGATAATTTTCAACATTCACCTTTACAAAATGTTTTATTACAATGTTTTTCTCTTCCCTTCCTCCATCTCCTCCTCTTAGATGGCAAGTAATCCAATATGTTAAACATATGCAATTCTTCTATACATATTCCACAATTTCGATCATCGATTTTGAATCCAAAAAGGCCTCAGCAGGATATAAATTTGGGGCAGTAGGGAAGGATAAGGCATAGCTAAGATGTGATATGTAATGCCAACTTATAACATTGGATTAAAAAATTAACTTCATAAATATAGGATTGGAAAGAAAGCAACAAGAGTATGATGGGATAGCAAGGAAAAAGAATACAATTTTAGGCAGCAATAAAAGAATAATAGTGGGGGAAATGATAGTCCTTGTTACTACCCCATTGTGGGGAGAAGACATCCACTATCTTTAGCTATAACCATCCCATGGAAAGAAGATAGAGACTTCTGAAGGTGAAAAGTATCCAGAGGAGGTGACCTGGATGGTACAGTCAACAAACATTTAAGTACCTCCAGTGTGCCAGGCAATGTGCTAAGTGCTGGAAATGTAAAAAAATTAAATAAAATAGAACCCCTGCTCTCAAGGAGATCACAATCTAATAGGGAGCACAACATGAAAATAACTACATCAGTGCAATTTATATTCAGAACAAATTTAAAATAATCCACAGACGAAAGACACTAGAATGACAGGGAATTGAGAGAGGCGGAGGTGAAGTTTTGAGCTAGGACTTGAAGGAACTCAGGGAAAGCAAGAGGAAGGAAGGAGATGTTCAAAGTGGAGAAATGAAATGGCTTATGTGAGCACAGCAGAGGCCAGTTATCACTGGATCATCAACATCTGTAGGATGGAAGGTATAAGAAAACTGAAAAGGTAGGGAGGGGCCAAAATGTAAAAGGCTTCGAAAGCCAAATCTCCATTTTGATCTGGAGGTGATAGAAAGCCATTGGCATTCGCTCAGCAGGGAGTGTGACATGATCAGACTTACTCTTTATACCATTTTGGGATCCAAGTTAAGGAAGGACTGGAGTGTGAGAGGCTTTGTGAATAGAAAATCAGCCAGTAGGCTATTGCACTATTCTAGGTGTCAGGTGGTGAGAGAATGCACCAATGTTTTGGTATTGTCAAAGGGGATATGTGTAAGAGGTGTTACAGAGGGAATATTGATAGTTTGGATATGGAAATAAGAGAAAATGAAGAGTAAAGGATGTTACTGAAGTTACAAACCTAAGTGATTGAAAGGATGGAAATGCCTTAGGCAGAAATAGGAAAATTGGGAGGAAAGAGGAAGGATTGGGAGAAAGGAGTGAATTTAGCTGTGAACATGTTGAATCTAAGATGTCTTTGGGATATCCAATTCAAAATGCCCTATCGGCAATTGGAGATGCTTGACTGAAGGTCAGCAGAGAGTTTGGGGCTGAGTAAGTAAATTTGAGAATCATTAGCATATAATAATTCAATACATAGGAGCTGCTAAGGTTACCAGCTAGTTAGTATAAAAGGTGAAGAGAACAGGACCCAAGATGTCTTCAAGTATTTGAAGGCTTTAGACATGTACTGTTTGACACCAGAGGACAGAACTTGGAGCAGCGGAGAAAATAAGTTTGACATTTAAGCTCAATGTTAGGATGAACTTCCTGACACAAAGAGCTGTCCATGAAAAGAATGGGCTGCCCTAGAAGGTGATGAATTTTTATTCATTAGAGATCCTCAGGCAAAATCAGGTAATCCTTTTTCAGGAATGTTACAGAAGTGACATTCAGTTATGCCATGATTATACTATATAACCTTTGAGTTTTCTTCCAGCTTTGAAATTATGCAAGTGAATAAATGAAAACTGATTAAAATTGTAATTTTGCATATTTTTAGTTTTTTTTTCAGCTCTTGAGCAAAGATATCCTAATAAAGTCAAGATGTTTGTATTTCAAGGAGCTTTTATATATTATAACATTATCAATTATTGTCAAATGATATCAAGAGTAACTTTTCAGATATTTATTTATTATGATTGAATGAGGCCTTAGAGGATATTAGAAATCATTAACAAATGCCTGGTTTTGTTTTGTTTTGTTGTTTTTTTTATAAAAGTTGTGCCTAAAATCACAAAGTTTTGGTTTGGACTGTATTAAAAAGTTCTTTCCCTTTATGAGGATTTTCTTGGGCAGAGAGTAACAAGTTTCCTTCAAGCATCTGTAGCCATAGGTTGGCAACATAAATTCCATCCCAGCTTAGCACCTTTTGGAGGAATTTTAGAATTTCCCATAAAACATTTGCCATATTGTGTGAATTTAGTTTACTCTCATAAGAGATGGATGAAAAAGAGAAGAATCTTCTTTTCCATATATGTGCTCAATAACTACTTTATGACAGTGAATCAGTGGTGTGTGCATTGAACATAACCTCAAGATTACATAATGATTAACTATGATAGAATTAACTCTTCTCAGCAATGTAATGAGAGACAACAATTCCATAAACTTGGATTGGAAAATGCCATCCCCATCCTGGAAAAGAACTATAAAGATTAAATGCAGATTGAGGCATACTATTTTCACCTTATTTTTTCCTGTTTTTTCTTTCTCATGGTTTTTCCCTTTTACAATATGACGTACGGAAATATGTTTAAAATTATTGTACATGTAATTCTGTCTGATTGCTTGCTGTCTTAGGGAGAGGGAAGGGAAGGGAAGAAGGGAAAAAAATTTGAAACTTAGAATCTTACAGAAGTGAAAATTGACTTTTAGATGTTAAAAGTTTTAAATACAGTAACTAAAGAAAGCATAGAGTATTCTGTTGTTCAAGTAAGTTTTGTATAGGAGGAAAATAAACCTGGGAAGAGGAATAAAGCAGAGGGGGATATGAAAAATTCTGAAAAACAAAGCATTTGCAATGCTTGCCCAAAAATATAAACATTTTTATAGTGACTTAACCAAGTCAAGCCAGCATCTGGAAACCTAAAAAAAGACTTCATTATCACAATGAATTTAGGAGCAATGCCAGAAAAAATGCAAAATTATCTTTTCTGGCCAGCTGCTCCAGAACACTAATAGAAAATTCTTCATCACAAACCAAATGGACCTTCTTCTAACGTAATTATCCAGTGATATTTCCTGTGGATCTAGTGGTTGATATAGTTGATATCAAGATGGGAGAACTATCCAAGAGCCATAATTATTCATGGTAAGTGTTTTGTTATATTTTGATATGACAGGCAATTGAAATTAAATAATACTATTTTAGAGCTAGAGTTCATCCAGAGACCATCCATTTGAAGGCAAATGAAGACAAATGAGGACACTGAAGCCTTGAGATACAGAATGACAGCTAGCTAGGTTGACAAAATCAAGTGAGGTGTTTTTTTTTTTTTTAAGAGTTGACAAGACATAAAGGGATTTATAGGAAGGAACTAAGCTTCCTGCAAATAAAAAGAGAGTGAAGATTAGAGAGTCTGGGGAGGACAGGGAGACAATCTTTTTGGAGAAAATAGGATAGGTTAGGATCAAGGATACATACAGAGGGTTTTGCCTCAGCAAAGAGAAAGGCCAGCTCTTCATATGAGGTGGGCAAAGAAGGAAACCATGGGAGAAGATGTCTAATCATATGAGATGATGAAGAAGAACCTCTTTAAAAATGGCCTCAGTTTTTTTAATAAAGAGTGACTCAAGATAAAAGGATGGATGGGAGATCAAAAAAGGTTGTCTTGGAGATCTGTAGGAGAGATGGAAATCCGTTGAATGGGATAATAAATTAGATATAGAATATAAGTTGCAATAGACAGTGATTAATTAATTATTAATTAATTGCTTACTTTGTACCAGGAACTGTGCTAAGGACTGAAGGAATACAAGGAAAGGCAAAAAAAAAAAAAAAAAAAAAAAGACCTTGATGTCAAGGAGTTTATGTTCTAATGGGGATGACAATGCATAAAAGAAACTGAAAAGCAGGGTTGGACAGGAATGGGAGAATTAATTGGAGATATAGGAAGGAGGGACTCACATAACATGGTAAAGGAAAATCCAAAGAGTCAGAAGATGTATTTCAATGGCTCATTATTTTCAGGATCAAATATAGTATTCTCTCTTTGGCATTTAAAACTTTATAACCTCACTTTTCATACTTTTCCTGGCCTTCTTATCCCTTACATCCCTTTATAAACTCTATAATCTAATTACATATACTGACCGACTTGGAGTTCCTCTAATATAATATTTCACCCCTCAAATACATTCCTTTTGTTTCAGCTCTCTCATGCCCAGAATGCTCCTGTCCCTCATGCTTGCCTCTTAGTTTCTGTAGCTTGCTTCAAAACTCATCCCAAAGCCTACCTTCTCAGTGACCTTTCCCAGTTTATCCAGCTGCTAATGCTTCATTCTCCACAATAATTCTAATCTTCTTCCTTTCTTTTCCTTCCTTTCTTCCTTCCTCCCTTTCCTCTTTCCTTCCCTCCTTCCTTTCCTCCATCCTTCTTTCCTTTCTTCCTTACTTTTTTCCTTCCTTCCCCTCTTTCCTTCCTTTCTTCCTTCCATCCCACCTTCCTTCCTTTTACTTCCTTTCCCTCTTTCCTTTCTTTCATCCATCTTGCATTCCTTCCTTCCTTCCCTCCTTCTCTTCTTCCTTCCTTTCTTCTCTTCTTTCCTTCCTCCTCTCCTTCCTTCCTTTCCTCCTTCCCTCTTTCTCTCCTTTGTCCTTTCCTCCTTCCTTTTTCCCTTCTTCCTTTCCTTCATCCTTCCTTCCTTCCGTTCTTTCCTTCCTTCCCTCTACCACACCTTTCCTTCCTTCTTCTCTCTCTCCCTCTCTTTTTCTCCTACCTCTCTTTCTTCCTTTTCCTCCCCTTCCCTCTTTCCCCCCCTTCATTACCCTTTTCTGTCTCCCTCTTCCCTCTCCTTCTCTATTTGTTTCATAGACAACTAGATGTATGTATTTATATACATCTGTTTATAAGTTATATGCACATGTGTGTAGAGGGATATATATGTATCTAATGATTTACATATTTATACACATACATATAACAAATATTACATTTACATAATTATACACATACATATATAACATAGTATACAATGTCTTAAATGGTTAAGATACTTAATGATTTTTAAATTAAATTTTAAAAGTAAAATATGCAAATTGCCTTTTTACTTAGTATACTAGAAATGTATATTTATGTGTGTGCATATATACATATATGTGGGCTGTGTACATATGTGTATGTATATGTTAGGCGTATATGTGTGTATATACACATACATGCACACATAGATAAATATTTAGGTTCAACCTATGACCTATATGTTTAGTGAAATAATTTTTAATTCTCATACTATTGAATTCTGAAATCTCATTGATGTGGATATACACTCTATCAGTAAGATTTTTACCTGTTCATTCCTTCTTACACTATGTGATTCTTAATCTTGTCCCTCTGTAGAACTCCATAGAGACCTTCCTTTCGATCATCTTTACATTTCATGGCTATCAATATAGCACTCTGCTATTCAACTCTGCTGTCATTGTTTGCTCTCATATATTTTCAATCTTACATTTTCCAAATGCTACCTGCCCTTTATACCAATTCTTACATATAGATAATCATTGGAAATATTATTTCTACTTAGCATGTATTTATCCATTAATTTTTAGATCACACTTAGCTTTGATTCTTATCAATATGGAATATAATATTCCAGGTTTTGTAGCAGGATCAGATTAAATTCATTGAAGCCCTAAAGGAAAATTTATAGTGTTATAGTATAACATATATTTTTGAAAGGCTTAAAGTACTGTAATTTTTATTATCTTTCATTCATCCAATAAATATTCATTAAATGCCTACTGCCAGCACTGTGCTAAGTGCTAAAAATACAAAAAGAGGCAAAAGTCCAAGGAGCTTAAAATTTAATGAGGATTTTGAGGAAATATTGAGGGGAAAAATTCAATTCTTCAGAGAGAACAAAGGATAAGGTTTGAGAAGAGGCCATGAAATTTGGCAGTTAAGAAGAAATTTGGAGAAAGAAATTTCAATTGAATGATGAGGTCATTAGGGAGACTGCAAAAAAAAGAGATTGCAAGGAGAATAAACTATTTTCTCAAAGAGATGAATCATAAAAGGGAAAGAGATAGGATGATAGTAAATGGAAATGGTAAGATCAATTGCAGAATTTTTTGTTTGTTTTTTTTTAAGTATGGAGGAGTCTGATGTTTGTAGATAGTGGAGAAAACACCTGTTAGGATTCTTACAAGGTGCTAAGTCACTGGAATGGATATAATTATCTAATTTAGCATGGTTCAGTATGATTGATCTGATCCTATAAGGAGATGTCATGGGTCAGAATTTGAGACAAGGTAATGTACTTAGTTCACACCTTTAAAGGAGTTCACTCATTGGTTCACACATTAGACATCACACCTTTAAGGGAACATAAATAAGGAGGAGTTCACAAGCTCACTCAGGGGACTTTGGGAGATTCACAACTAGGATTGACTTCCAGGAGATTCACAAACCCACAGAAACCCCACTCTCGGGTTCAGAGTCAAGAGTCATTCCTACTTCTACCATTGTGCTGGGTGGAGACATTTGGACAAGAGCTCTCAGGAACAAAGGAGAGAGACCTGTATTAAAGCTAACTGGGCCCAGGAAAAGATTCAGGACTTTGAAAGACACAATAAAGGATCTGGATTTTAACTCCTGGCTGCATGTGAGATGATTATTGAAACTGAACTGAAGCCAAGGCTGCTCCCAGAAGCTCCCCAAGAAATCTGCTCCCAGAGAATGATTACAATTTAGAGAACAGAACATTACAAACACCAATAGATAGGGAAAGAATAAAGCTAAGAGAAAAGATAGATGACAGGAAGTGAAATCTGTTGAAGTAAGTTCCTTGATGATAGAAACCACTAATAGATACTGAAGAAAATCTTGTAATTCCATCTTCTCTATAAGCATTATTTGTAGAATAGTTTTGTGCAAGGGAAATAGCATTAAAAACATCAGATGAATATGTAACTAGGGGAATATGATTTTTCATATAACAAGAATGAATTATAGTTTATTTATGTGTATACAAGAAATACAGAAGAAGGTAGTCCTCTGAGAATAATTTATCCTTAAATTGTGGATTATAACCCCTTTGGATAACTTATGGAAGAAAATGGACAAGAATTATACAGGGAATGGCAAACATTAAAAGGAGTAGCTCATTATTGCAATCACAAGTATCAAACTAAAGAGTTAGGTACCTTTAGTAAAATATACCTCAACATTTATTTCTTTAATTTATGCTGACTTAATTAAGCTTAGGCCAAGATATATCATGTTTTTTTTTTGCCAAGACAATGTGATTTTCCACAAGTTACAGTTTCAACCGGTAACATTTAAAAACATTTAAATGTAAGGATACTACTTAGTAAGTATACTAAGAAGTCAATTGTTGTATAGTTGATTTTACTAATGTAGAAGAATTAAAATTGGCATAGTGTAGGAAATAAAATTGAGCTACAGAAATTCAAAGTTATCATAGGAATTATAATAAATTTGTGAATACTGGAATGTAAAATTAAGATCATGAAGCTTATATTTGGGAAGGAATATAGAAGTAATTTAATTGGCTGCTTACCTGATTGATGAATCCCTTTATATACTACCTGGCAAGGAATCATTTAGCCTATGTTTGAAAATCTCTGATGTCTAGAAATCCATAACCTCCACAAAGCAATCCATTCCATTTTTGAGGCAGTTCTAATTAATTTGCCTTCTTAAAACTTAAAGGACAAAAGTATTTCTATCTGGAAATGGCCTTTGAGATCATCTGCTCCAACATCCTCATTTTATAATTGAGGTAAAATGAATTGATTAAGATCACGTTAGATATAATTTACTCCAGCCTTTCTTTTAATAAAAGAGAAAACTAAGGCTGAGATAGAATCAGTTATTTACCCAAGTTGACATAACAGTAAGAACCACCCAAAGAATCCATAATATATCCCTTCCACATATCAATCCATCTTTCACTTATATGTCTTCACCCACTATCCTACTTAACCTCCTCCTTTTCCATCTTCTTCTCTCTATATAATATATACTATTGTTAAGATAAACAAAAGTCAGGTGAATTGCATGAATAAAAGTAACATCCTTCTTTTTAATATTAACATTTAAAGAAAATATTTAATAATTTAGTATATGTTTTTATAATGAACTATATTTTACAATATTTTATAAGATTTTATTTTAAAGTGAAGTATATATTATATTTTGTTTATATCATGCTATAATATAATAATATTACATCTTATTAAGAAAAATACTTTATTTTTAAATTAATATGGCATTTTAACAATTTTTTTTTTCATTTACAACCCTTTTTGTTGAAGTGTTGGGCCTTATGTTAACAGACTCATATATCAAATGTTGGTCTTTTCATGGGCAAAGACTGAAGAGCAAAATGTGATCTCCTAAGATGTCATTTTTACCCTTAACTTGAACTAAACTTTAAACCCAAATCCATACAGATAAGAGACTTGTTCTATTTTTAAATAACTCATTGTTGAAAAGAAATGTGATAAAAGGTATCGTGAACAAAAAAAAAAAAAAAAAAAAAAAAAAAAAGATAAATTCACAGATGATGAAAGAATTTTCCAGAGTTTGGCCATCAATGTAATCATTTTTAAAAGAGAGAATTAAAAGTCCTTATTTTTCTAAAAGCACTCCATGGTGATTGAATAAAATAAACAGCAAGATGTATTGTGGTAGGAAGTCTGATGATCAAAGAGGAATACTTGAATAGATGTACTTATTCTTTTTGATAAAATAAGGAAGTAATTCCTTTCACACATTTTGTGATCATTTCTGCCTGAAAACTTTGTGTCCTCAAGTCAGAATTTATCCGTTCCATGAAAGAAAGACAACTAAGCTGAGATAATAGTGTCAGTTTTAAGCACAAGACAGCATGTGGACAGTGTTTAAACTATAGCTCCAAACCATTTGAATGGAAGTATTGGATTAGCTATAACCTGGTGTCAGATCTTTAGTTAGATAAACCCTCTGACTGTTCCTGACTAAAGAATCCATGACCACAGATTTCAAAGCTGCTATTGCATGAGTTCTTTTTCAGGAGAGCTTTGTGAGATATGTCTGCCTAACATAATGTTTTCAAAATAAAATAGCTATTAGTGGTTAAGAATAATAAGTGAAAATTCACAACCTTGTTTTTTTTACAGGAGCTTTCAGCCCAGTAGGAAAACCTACACAAATACCATCAAGCACACTGAAAATGGTAAGCTATTCTATATCAGCATTTCAAAAATTGGTATGAAACTATAAATGACATTTTCTATATCCTTTCATTGTAAAAAAAAAAAAAAGTGCCTTTTCCCTTCTTTAAGCCAAAAGGTTTTAATCACTTTTTAAAAAGTAAATTTTCCACCTGAACTATATATTTTCCCATTTGCCAATAGTAAGCACCTGAATAATATCTTATCACCATTTTTCCAGTTACTTGCCTTAATTAATATGCTAAAATATGATTGCATTTTGGATATTTAAAACATTTTGTGCAGGGGAAATAAAAATTCTCTTGCAAACTAATTATATTTAAAATATATTTATTGTTTTATTTATTTCCAATAGTAGATCTACTGATTGGCTAATTTTAAACTTGATTTTCCATTCTTTTTATATGTTTATTATAAGTAATGTCTCTTCAATGGCCTCCACATATTACCAGTTTTCATTAATTTTATTTTTAAATATGTGAGTATGGAATACAATAAAGAAATTGACTCTCAGTTCAACTTTTCCTGAGATTTTGGATCATTAATATTTGCACATGTAATTATTCAATTCTATTTAGCTATCATTAATTCAATAGATGCTTATAAAGCCTATATTCTGTGCCAGGCTATGTAACTGGGCATACAAAGAAACACAAAAACAGTTCCTGCCCACAAGGAACTTTTTTTCTAAATGAGAGAGGCAATGTATAAACTACTAAGTATAGATAAAATATATACTGAATGGATAGAAGAGAATCTCCTGTGGAAAGACATTGTTGGGGAAGGATTTGTGGAATAACAGGATAGAAAAGGCCTCCTGCCAAGAGTGAGGTTTGATCTGTCTTAAAATAAACCAGGAAAGCTAAGAGGTAAACTTGAGAAAGCAGACAGTATTTAAACTGGTACAAAGACAAAGAGAGGAGTAGGAAAGCTGTATACAAAGAATCACCAATCAGCTGGTACAGCTGGGTCATATTTGGATTGAGGCTAATGTGTTTTTGCTTTGGGGCTGTGAGAATAAAATAAAGAGTGACATAAGACTGTTGGAGAATTTGCAGACAACTAAAAGTTTCTCATGAAAAAGAAGGAATTCATCATTTTTAAATAATTAAAATATTAATGCTAAGATATTAACCTTAATATTATATAATTTTATTTGTTAAATGATAAAATGGAATGTTGGAATTTAAGTCAATGTAGGTCAAAATATTTGGAAGTATATTCGAATAATATTCTCAGTAGTTCTATTGTTTAATATACATTTGATTTTTTTTAATCCCTATAGACTTTTTTTTTTAATGGCAGCTGTGTTTGTATTTCTGGGTTTTTTTCCCTCTTTTGTGTTATAGGATTTAGTAAAGTTGAATTTAGCAGGATATTTTTCCCTCCCTCTAGGCAGATTAGGATCCCCATGCTTATTAAATACTTAAGGGCTATAATCAAATAAAGGTCATATTTATCTGAAACTCTGGGAAGTAACAGCAGTAGCATTTATAATAGTTTCCTGATCTCAGATATACTCTATTAAGAAAGAGAAAAATATAATACTTAATTTCAGTATTGTCTACTTTGGTAATGTTTTTATTATGTTAATTTATTTAGCCCCCATTTCTTATACTTATATTATTTCTACTCTAATTAGGTAGTGAATAAAGAATAATGGAGTGCATAAAGTGCTTGTCTTTAAGTCAGGAAAACTTGGTTCTGAATTCTTTCTGTTGGGATTTAGTAGTTGTATGACCTTGGGCAAGTAATTTAACCTCTCCAAGCCTCAGTTAGCTCATGTGTAAAATGGGGCTAATAATATGTACACTATGCCACATCAATGCTGGGAAATTCAAATGAGATGATGTATGTAAAATTGATTTACAGATTCAAAAGTGATATATAAATCAATCAATGAATATTTATTAAACACCTGTTATATGTCAGGCATTTTATTAAGTGCTGGGATGCAAAAAAGAAGCAAAAAAATATTTCTTGCCCTAAGGGAGCTTACAGTCTAATGGAGAAGACAACATGTAAACAAATATTTGTAAAGGAAATTATGTATTGATAAATAGGAAATAAGAGAGGAAAGGCAATAATTGGAATTGGGGAAGGCTTGTGGTAAAAAAAAAAAAATTATTTGTAAGTTAGTAAGGTCGGTAGGCAATTAAAGGATAAAGATTATTCCAGGTATGAGGGATAGCCACAGAAATGCCTAGAGCATTTTGTTGTTATTATTACAAGATATCTTGTGCTTAATTTTTGTATTTTAGTAACATTTGCCAAATCATCTTTTTCAATTTATGATGGTTTTAGAGTATAAATGTTGCTTATTGTCCTGAATTCCTTAAGTATCTAGTCCAGTGATAAATACAAATGCATTCAATTAATTTGTCATTAATCTGGACACATATACACACATACTCATGCATGCATGGACATGTGGCGCAAGTTTTCCTTTCCAACATTATATCACATAACTTCCAAATATAAACAATCTGCTCTAGCAGAGTCAATTTATTTTTTACACAATAACATGTATATCATACTCTGTCCACTCCTAAGATTCCTTTTACCTACTCAGGATATGTAATTTCACCCACTTCAGGTGCCATCTTAGAGTCACCCATCTCCTGGGATGAAGCCAGTGTGATCTTTCTTTTCTGTACTTCTACAAATGTACTGAAGAGAAAAAGATGATATAAAATATGATCAGGTCTTAAAATCTAATTGAGGGGAAGGGAATATACAGGTATTCACAATAAAACTGACTGTATGACACATACATAAATTTCCAAAAAGATGACAAGAGAAGAGAAAGATTAGGGAGAGAGGATAAAGGAAGGCTTCATGGAAGAGGTAAGAATTTGTGCCTTGAAGAAAGTATTTACTAAGCAAAAGTTCGTACAAATGCTAGGAGCCAGGGACAGGAGTTTGAATCCAGGTGCTATGGTATCATTATCAGGATTCTTTCCACAGTACCATACTGAAGATAGGAATGACCATGGTGACTCCAAGGTGTAGAATCTAAATGATTTGGAGGATAATGGTGTCATTAGCAGAAATAAAAATTAGACCTAGGGGTAGTTTAAAGAGAAGAAAATTAGTTTGGGACATGTTGATTTTAAAGAATCAATAAGGAATTTAGATGGAGATATCCAAGTGCTGTACAACAGCTAACATTATAGATTGGGAAGCCATATCTCATAAAAATATTAACTTCTAGGATAAAATATGAGTTGTTCTGTTTATCTTATAAAAAAAGAGCTTTGCAACCTACCACCAATTTACTTTCCAACTCTGATAGACATTGCTTCTCCTCCTGCTTTGTCTGATATAGCCAAACTTACCCTTGATTTCCTACCTCCTTGGTCACGGACCAACTGCCCCCTATTTCAGGAGTACTATCTCTTTCATCTCTAACTCATAGAGTCATCCTCTTCCTTTGAAATGAAGCTCAGACACCATCTTCTGCATGGAAACTTTTCCTGATCCTCCAACTACTAGTACCCTCTTTCCCAAGCACCCATGTATTTAATTATGTTGAATGCATTAGAGATGGATCTGTGAATGAATTAATTTTTATTTATCCTGTAGGTATTTTATATCTACTTATTGTTTCCTCCACTAAAATAAAGTTGTTCCAAGAAGGGTTAGGGGAATAGCCAATTTTTTTAGGTTATAGTTCACCTGCTTTATTTGTATTTAGAGAGAAAGGAAGAAACAGAGGGGAAGAGCTTAAATATCACTTAAAGACATCTGTTTCAACCTCTTTATAGAGAAAGACTCTGAATTTGTGAGACACTAAATTATTCGCATGCATTTTCAAAGGCAGTAAGAAGCAGAACAGGAATTTGAGCACAGGTTCTCAAGGACTAAGTCCTGTGTTCTTTCCCCTGCACCATAATGCCTGCTAATGAAATGGGTAATGACTGAAGAAGCAAGGTCTTGGAGAAGACATGAAGAGTTGGAATCAAAGTTATACAAGGATCAGCTTTGTCTAGGAGACCTATCATCAAAAGAAAGAGAGACTCACACAAGAGGGTCTCTAATAATGCAGAAAAGTTGAATTGGGGAAATTCAGTCCAGAAAACTCTTCAGTTAAGAAGGAGGAAAGAAGATCATTGGCTCAGAGTGTGAAATTGGATAGAAAGTGTTGATCCCATTTGAGATTTTCTTGGCCAGGATATCAGAGTGGTTTACTATTTTCTTTTCAGCTCATTTTTACAGATGAGAAATTGAGGCAAACAGGGTGAGGTGACTTGCCCACAGTCATACATTTGGTAAATTCTGAGGTTGGATTTGAAGTAACTTCAGGGATGGTGCTCTATCTACTGTGCCCCCTAGCTTCCTCATTTATCAATCTAGAACTGATCAATTACAAATATCTGTATCTATAGCTATATTAGTATATAAAGATGTAGCATAGCTGATAAAGAGCCTGTCTGAGAGCCAAGAAGACCTGAATTCTAGAACCTCTATAACATATTGACTATAAGATTGTCATCTAACTTCTCAGTACTTGCGGCAACTCTCTAAGGCTGTAAGTTGCCAAAATGATGGTGGCTTGTATAAATGGAGGAAATGTTCTCATCCCAATGAAATCACAAATATAGTCAGTAGTCCTCAATCAATATGTGATGTTCATAAAATAATTCATAAATTGTTTTATATATGTATATATGTATATTCATTTTTAAAATAATTAAGTACTATTTTTTAAAAGCAGCTGAACTTGTCTTATCCTTATTTGACTGGAAAAAAAAGAAATATTTCCCAAAATTACTATTTTAGAATAAAATCAGTAGCATATACTCATCTAGCCAGTTTTAATATGTTCAGTTTCTTTTATCTACTCCCTTATACATTTGAAGGGCAATTTCAGTGAATTAGCTCAGCAAATCTTTAGTACCTATTGGGGTAAGGAGCTGAAGATACCCCATAAAACAGCATTTGCCTTCAAGTTTAAATGCTTCTGGTTCAATCCAGTATATGTTAAGGAGGAGGCAACATGATCCCCAGAGGATCAAGTTTGAATCCAGCTCTGCCACTTATTTCTGGTATGTCATTGAGCAATTCATGTTATCGGTCTGTGGCTTACCTTCTTCCTCAATAAAATGAGAAAGTTGGACTAGTGACCTCTTTGGTCCCTTCAAGCCTTAAGGCTGTGATCTGGTGAACAGATAGATCTCATTTATAAGAATAAATCCAGGATGTTTTGCTATGAAAATTTCTCTGGCCAAGGAGCTAAGAATATATTACAAATATCTACTCTAACCTCTGTGGTCAGGAATTACAGCAGATTATTTCACAGTAGTTCATTGACTTAGTCAAACATTTATTAACTTCCTACTGTATCCTAGGCACTCTGCTAAGCAGAGGGGGAAAAAAAAAATCTCTGCTCTCAAGAAACTCATATTCTAATGACTTTACTAAATGAATTTTAATGCATTTTCCTTTTAAAAAGTTATAAATTTCCTCAAGTTCATATCAGCTGTTATCTTCACTAGTTGGATCAATTCTCTTTCCCCATCAATATTCACTAGTTAGAGAACTGGTAAATACTACTGAATTCAAGATGGTAGATGTAATAACCTTTTGGAATCTCAAACTGATGACATTCCTGTGGCACGCATGCTGTATTTTTGTATTCCTTAACTTTGTCAGGGTGTCTGTCCCTAGAGATGTCAGGTTGTCTGTCCCTCGAGATGGTGGTTACATAGCTTTGAAGCCTTTGATTAACTCTGCTAAGGATATAAATTCCCAGTAGACTTATGCCTGGGTAACTTGTTTGTTCTGGTGATTTTAGCTGCTGTCATTCTTGTGACTAGAATGAAGCACCAACCACCAAGTACAACTCTAAAAAGGCATGATACTGCCCCCATGGAAGCAGTCCCACTTCAGGACATTGAAGATCCCAGCACTTCGGAAAAGGGATTTTTTTCAAAGACACGATTTCTTCTAATTTGGAGTGATTTAAAGCACTTTGCTATTGGGGGTGGTGGGAATATACATGAAGAACTATATACTCACAATCTGCATTTCTTTAGTAGTTCACCTTAGAAATAGGGTTATATCTCTTTAAGAGTAGCCGCACCTGCTTTTTTATGGCAATTTAATCTTAATATCAGTCTCAGATTAATGAGAGAAAAGGTCACTGTCTGAACCCTGGAAGACAGGTGTAAAACTTAGTTAATAGTTAAGTTGAGTAGTATAGAACACCTATATTTACTTTAAGTAAAGAAATTGTTTGCAAATCAAAGAGGAAATGCAGCTGAATTCAAAATGAAACTTATTTTTAAAAAAATGAATGTCTTTATGTTTTTTACACTAAGAATAAAATGTAAAACTTGTATGTCTTTTTTTATTTCAGTATATTAAAAGTACTGTGTATTCATTTTCATGGAATTCTGTTAAATAAGGCAATACTTAAGATTTTAGAAGCTACACTGAAAACATATTTGTGATTTGTGTTAACCATAGAAATAAAAACAAAAATAATCAGATTTAAGTGCATCAGCACTGACACAACCTGACCCCTTCCTACCCTTTCAGTGTTCTTAATACCATAGTCACCTCCACATAATCTTCAATCTAGTGACAGTGGCTTTATACAAGACACCCCATTTCCAGACTCTGGACATTTTCCCTGGATGTCCCCCATTCTTGCAAATCCCTTCATCCTCAAACTCACTTCCTGATTTCCCTGACTTTCTTCAGATCTCAGCTAAAGACTCGCTTTCTGCAAGAAGCCTTAATTATAATGCCTTCCCTCTGAGACCTCTTCCCCCAATTTAATATTATATAAAATTAAAATAATGCAAAATTGTAAGATAGAGTCCCCATTTATACAGGTTTTATTTTTTCCCTCCTGTTAAAATAAAATGACCTTCCCTGATTAGAAGTTTAAAATGATGATTCAGTATCCTTGTACGTATTGTAGAAAAACAACTGAAAAGTTTCACAGATTAATTCTATTCTGTACTGAAATCTTGTTTGGTTTCTTAAGTGTAAGTTCACAGTCAAAACTGACAACCATGTAACTCTCCAGTAAGAGAAGTTTAAATATTAGACTATCTCATCATTCTGAAAAGATTTTTAACATTTTTATTGTTCCCTATTATTAATTAAACTCATGCAGAAAACTATTAATTTGAATGAGAGTGGTTAAACCACACCACCCATTGGGCTGTCTGTATCAGAATATTACATTTTATCTATGCCTAGTTTGAAACATTTTTGACTTAATAATAGAATCTATTGCTTCATATTTTCTGTAATTCTACCACAGTATACAACTATAGTATTAAAACATTTAATGGTTTTATTTATTCATATATATCTAAATAAAAAATTTTTCAAAATTTTAAATTTTATTTAAATTTTATGCAACTCATTTAAACATAAATCCAGGAGCCCACATGTGTTGTTTGCATCCTAAAAAAAAAAAAAAAAAAAAAAAGCACATTATTTTCAGTAATTTACCTGCTATACTGCAGAAAATAATTTATAATGTACCAGCAGGATTGAACATACCTTGACAAAAATCATAAAACGAAACCCATTGCCATCCTCTTCCTGTGTGCTCTTATAGGGTGGGGAGGAACTGATAAACTTCAAGGCTTTATTACTCAAGTCATAAAACTAAGTTTTCATTTTCAGGAAAGTTGTAACTCAGACCCAACACGTTTATCTTTTTTAAAATCCAAATTTACATGCAAAATGGTCAGTCATCAAAAGGTCTGGGACCCATAAGTAGTTGACTTACAATAGCTTGACATTCCAAAAAATAATTCAAGCCTTTCCTTCAGCTTGTTTCTTTTTAAAAAAAATGGGAGAAAAACATCTTTTAGATTACATTTTCAATATGCTTCATACTTTTTTTGTACCAGCATTCTTTAATCCAAAGGTTTGAAATTATTTTTCTTTGTTTTAAGATTTTTATATGACCTGCTCCTTGGTCAAAGAATATGTATAATTTAATCCTTATACCATATTCTGGGATTTTTTTTCACAAATTTCAAATCTTTATTTAAATTTACTAGGGAAAATAATTTTCATAGTTATTTGTTTTTCTCTTGAGACCTGCTTTTCATTTTCCCCCCAAGTCATCATCAGCAAATTGAATCTTTTAAGTTTCTTCTTGCCCATTAAGTATACTGAATAGGTGGGCTGTACTCTGGCCCAAGGCATCCTGGGGGCTGCATTAAACACCTGGGAATATCTGTGGATTCACTGAGGGATTCTGACCTTAGGGAGGAAGCAAAGCTTCCAGCTGTCCTGGTATTGGGGAGGAAACTCAAGCTATTCCTTTCTTAAGAGAACCCTCAGAATCCTGGATACAGAGTTCTGCTGCCGCCGCCTGCTCTTTGCCAGACTGACTGGTTGTAACTTCCTGTACGGCTGCTCTTTGATTGTTAATGTGACTCATTCCATGCTGTACCCATGTCAGGGCCAATATCTACCGGTATCTACTATTGCCAAAATTTATATTAAATTTGATTGCAAAGTGCTTCAGATAAATAATTACATTTGATCTCAAATTCTGCCTCAAATACTGTGAGGCCTTTGGCTAATGACTTCACTTCTTTCTGCCTCAGTTACCTTGTCTGTAAAGTAAGAATAATAGCACCTATCTCACTGAATTGTTGTGAAGATCAAATGAGATTTATATGTAAAGCACTTTGCAAACCCTAAGACACACATAAATGCTCTAATTATTGTTATTATGATTTCTATTTAAATATCCCCTCGAGGCCTGGATCTCTGTACAAAAAGAGAAGAAGGCAAGACAATTACAGACTGCAAAGACAGCTATGGCTCATATGAAATATTTTTTATTCTGTGGTATATATAAAAGACACTTGTAACTGAAGATATTTTAGCATGTTTTCCAGGTAACTATCTGCAGGATTTGCCTACCTAAAAACCTAAGATCTTTTCCATGTGCTTTGCTCCCAAAACCTGTCTTCCACCCTGTCCTTATGCAGTTTTGACTTTTTAACCTAAATTTGCAATTATCTCTGTTAAAATATTATTTTTTCCCTTACACAAATTCTGTCAAATTGCTTTGAATCTCAGTTCTGTCATCTGTGATACTAGCTATCTCTCTCAAGTTCATGTACACACACATGTTAATATATCTATTTGTGTAGGCCCACATAGGCACTTAAACCTTTTTCTAACTCATTGCTAAATATGTTGAATAGCATAGATTCAAGATAGTTACAATGATAACTGCAACTACTGGTAATTTCAAAAGTAGATTATTCTGCTTATTAAATTGCCTTATGTAGACTATCATTGGCCTCCTACTTGTAGTTCCCCAAAAGTCTTAGAGCAGTTTATTAAAGTTTAAAACTGCAACTCAGGTTTTTTGGGGACTCTCTGTATAAGTAAAGTCATTTCTTAAGACATTAAATTTACCAAATCTGTTTTTAAATTCATTTTTACACCTTATTTTTAATATTGATTTCAGTTTTATATCTTATATCAATTTTTCCTGTTTATAAAATTTATGTTGCAATATATTAAACATCTTTTTCATTTTACAAATTATGGGGCATGAATGCAAAATTTTTTAGAAATCAGTGTAACACTGGATCATTTATGGAAGGTATTGATGTAGCCTATAGCAATGAATGAATAAAAAGACATTGATTAAACTCTTCATATGTGCAAAGCTTTGTGAATAAAGATAGAAAAACATAGACAATACCTCCTGTCAGCGAACTCACATTCTAATGGGGGAGGTAACATTTATAGCAGGTTTCAGCAGCAAAGTAGAAAGCAATGCTCTTGAAAGGAAAAGCTACTTCTTCCCCCCACCACCACCATATTTATCGAAATACAGTATGATAAAAATGGGGAAAAAATACTACAATTAATGGTGGAAGATGAGTTCAAGATGCAAGTTCTGTATTTAATTTATGCAACTCTGAACAGTTTATTTAATCATGTTGTACCAGCTTTCTCATACATAAAGTGAAGAATATTTTTTTACCTAATTATTAGCTGCTTCTTTGAATTGTTGTGAGAAAAGTTTATCTCTAAGTCATTGATCTCCATATCAATGTACATCTTTTCCAACTATGGCCTACTACCATTTTGTCATCATCAGAAAGCATGTGATCAATGAGCAATTTGGAAAGTCAAACATTTCTGTGGTTGTTGCAATTTGGAGGCAAATGTAGCTGATAATGCATCTTCTTGAATGTCATTTTTACTGATATCTCTTTCTGAATTTGAACTATTTTATAAGACAAAGAATTTTGATGCTTAAAACTCTTTTCTCCGTGATGGCTGAGGGACTGGGGCAGAAACAATTGCCAAACTACATCTTCACCAGAAAGAACGGCTTCTTGGAATAATGCTGGGCTAAGCTGGGAGTAGGACTGGTGATCTATGAGGTCCAAGCATTCTCTAAACTTTACCTATCAGTGGCATGGGATAATGATTGATCTTAAGGAAGCTGGGCCCTTTCATTCCAGGGATTGTTCCCTTCAATAACAGCTATAGAGAGCAAGCCAGAAGCAGGCCTGGTGATTTGGGTGCCACGCTATTCCCAGGCTGTCTCCATCACAATCTGAGGAGTGGTGGTGATTTAAGTGGTGATAGTGGTTTGACTGGTCTAGTACATGTCACTTCTTGTGTCTCCCATGGTTAGCTTGCTGCTTCAACTGGTGAGTCTCAGCTACCAAAAAGCCAAAAATTAAATTGAAACTATAGTTGAATTACCTAGGAAACTGACTGCTTGGGGAAGTCTGGTAAAGGCAAACTTTAGGAATGACCATTATACAACTATATATAGACCTTCGCAGACCAGAACAGAACAGATCATGTTTTACCTCCCATCCAGCCCATCCACTCTGATCATCTTCTTGAAATCTGCTCAGCCACACCCTCCCCCCACAATCACCACCTTTTTACTTGAAATTGTAATCAAATCAATACTACCATTGCTTCTGGTAAAGCTTTATCACTCCATTCTCTATCCCAGTGACTTCCCAGAACAAAACACCGTTGTTTTGTCTCTCCTATCAGAATGTGTGCTTCTGGAGGATTGGGACAATGTCCTGTTTATATTTGCAGTGCTTGGCATATAGTAAGTGTTAATAAATGCTTTGTTTTTATTGTAGTATTCCACCGTGTGTTTATTTAAATAACAGGATAAAAAAAACAAGGCTTTCTATTCCTGGGATACATTTCATCATGCAATTTGACTCTCCTTGTGTTTTCTGCCTTTCCCCAGCTAATAGCGGGAATCTTGATGAAAATAGCTAGAACAACAAACACTAATTCAATATATTCTTAGTATAAGCCGGTAATTGGGTCAAAGACTGATGACTAAAGATAGAGTGAGACAAATTTTAGATCATAAAAAACTGAAACTAGGTGTTATGTTTTTCTTGAAACCATCATGAGATTTTCCCATTGTCCTCCCATACTTTCTCATAATTTCTAATGCAAATGTGGAATCTATTATTCTGAGATATGCTTGAATGAGAGTTAACTTAAAGAAATTTGGAAATTTTAATTTAGATTCAGGTTAGAAATGACCTATTTTTATAGTCAGCTTCATTATCTTCTCTCCATTGCTTCTCTCAAACACTGTCATCATCTCTCCTGTCCACATTTAGTTCGTGCTTATTTAGGTGCATTATACTATAAAGGACAGTGACATTTCTTTGAAAAAGAACTTTGAAAAAGTTTTAAAAAGCAATGCTCTTGAAAGGAAAAGCTACTTCTTCCCCCCCACCACCATATTTATCTGAAATACAGTATGGCAAAAATGGGGAAAAAAATACTACAATTAATGGTGGAAGATGAGTTCAAGATGCAAGTTCTGTATTTAATTTATGCAACTCTGAACAGTTTATTTAATCATGTTGTACCAGCTTTCTCATACATAAAGTGAAGAATATTTTTTACCTAATTATTAGCTGCTTCTTTGAATTGTTGTGAGAAAAGTTTATCTCTAAGTCATTGATCTCCATATCAATGTACATCTTTTCCAGCTATGGCCTACTACCATTTTGTCATCATCAGAAAGCATGTGATCAATGATGCTTGTACCCAAGTACCTAAATGGCTCTTCTTCTGCTCCCATACCTGAAATTACTACCATTAAAATACTCCCTTAGCAGTTATCTAAACATGCATAAATTAGCTGTTTATAATTCTATTGAGCAGCTATAATGCTCAATGAATAGAGTGTTGAGCCTGGAGTAAGAAGACCTGAGTTTAAAACCATCCTTAGACATTGATTACCTGTGTGGGCTTGAGCAAGCAATCACTTGACCCCTGTTTACTTTAATCCCCTAGAGAAGGAAATGGTCAACTTTTCAGTTATCATTGACAAGAAAACCTTATGGGTAGTATGGTGTGCAGAATCAGGAAGAGTTGGATATGAGTGCACAGACAGGCTAGCCTGAAGTGTTCCTAAATAAGTATATAGAAGGGAAATTTATATAAGGTCAGGACTTAGCAGCCAAGGATCAGGGAAGGCTTTATGAGGAAGATGATGCTTGAGAAGAGTTTTGAAGGAAACAATGAATTCTCAAAGCGGAGGTCAGGAGGAAATACATTTCTAGTCTCTGGTGCAATGGCGTGGAGTTGAGAGAGTGTTGAATTTGAGGAATAGCTAGGTCCAGCAAGAGCAGTTTTACTGGACTATAGAAGTATCTGAGGTTAGATTTAAACTCAGGTCTTCCTTTTAAAGTTTAAAAGGAGATGCAGAAGAGTTTATACTTGAAGACAATGGGCAGCGCCAAGAATTTACTGAGTAGTGGAATGAAATGGCTAGACCTGCCCTTTAGAAAAATCACATTGAAGAATGAAGAATACATCTAGAATTCAAAAGAAAGATTAGGGCTGTACTTATAGATTACAGTGTCATCTGAATGGAAATAATGAAACTCAGAATAATTCATTAGATAACTAAAATACTAGCACAATAGGCATTTAACAAACTCCTATTGTTTTGTAGAATAAAATTCAGAGTTTAGGTAGAGTTAGGGGAAAATACATGATCACAGGTAATTATAATAATCAATAATCTGTTAGTAATTTATTTAAATGCCATGCAAAGTTTGAAGAAGAAGGTCATTACTTACTAAGATGAATAGGAGCAGCTTCTTAGAGAGAATGGCAATTGAAGTGAGCTTTGCAAAATAGCAAGGGCTTCCTTGGATGAAGCAAAGGTATATGAGGGTATTCGAGGTCTAGGAAGAACCCCATCAAAAAAAGCAGAGTTATGAAAGCAGAGAGTTATCTGGTTTAGCTAGAACATGCATGGAAGGAATCAAAGACTGGAAAAACTGGGGTTATGTGGAGTACCCAAAATGTCAGGCAAAGGAATTTTTATTAGAAAAGGAAGAAGAGAAATAATATTATCCTAATCAGTTTATTTTATTGATCTATTAACCTGTGTTGTCACCAAACAGAAAGGATTCTATGGGAAAGAAGCAAATTATTAATCAGTTTATCATTTCATTCAACAAATTCAATGAATATATACAAGGCATTATTTTAGGAGCTGGGGATGCAAAGATTCAACCCTACCACATACTCCCAAAAGATAATCTCTGTCTTCAAGTAATTAATGTTATATTGAGGCATTTTATTGTTGTAGAAGACAATTTGAGGAGAGGGGATTTGATATGATGAAGGAAAGAAAGAAAGAAAAGCCTAAAGGTGAAAGAGCTAGATAGGGCACCAGCCCTGAAGTCAGGAGGATCTGAGTTCAAATATGACCTCAGACACTTAATACTTTCTAGATGTGTGATCCTGGGCAAGTCACTCAGGGGGGGAAAAAAAGCCTAAAGGTAAAAGAAAAGAATCAACTAAAAAGTTTTTTAAGGATGGCATAAACCAAAGCATGTTTTATAAACAGATGAGAAAGAGCAAGTAGTTAAGGAGAAAGTAAAAATAGAAGAGAAAGAATGATTGCACAACTCTTGGAGGAGATAAAAGAGGATGGACACCAAGGGTATAGGCACACAGGTACTAGGCAAGAAAGGACACCTTTTTCTTAGAGATCAGAGTAAAGGAGAAAATGAGCAAAAATAGAGGTGAATATGTCCATCAAATGGGAAACAGATGAACAAAATACAATTTACAAATTTTTGAATAATGAATTTAATGAAATTTAGAAATCTGAGATCTATGTGTGAACTGATACAAAAAGAAATAAACAATGCCATAGGAACAATACACAAAATGACAGTTGAAAATAACAGTACTGAAAAGAAGCTGAATCCTGAGTTATTAATGATGAAACTTGGTTCCAAAAAAAAAATAACAAAATATGTCTCCCTCTTCTTGAAGTAGAGACTCTGGAGACAGAATGTTATTGTCAGTTAGCCAATGTTTTAGTTAACTGTTTTTGTTGTAGTTGCTAGAAGGAAGGATTTACTTCTGGGCAAGAGGTTGGGACTACCATATCCAGAAATGACTGAGACAAAAAACAAAAGGCATCAGTATAACTGCTTTGAATGTAGAGCACTACTGAAATAGGGAATAAAAAAGTACAGAGAATGGAAGAAAAGCCCATTCTGTTTATGGAATCTGTTATTTGTTTGGGTTTTTTGTTGTTTGTTTAGGAAAGTAGATGAAATTTAGTGACAAAATCAAGTAAAAGCAGAAATGCTCAGGGCTTAAGAAAAGGTATTGCTACAGCCCTTTCAGAGAGTGGGGTGGTCCATTAAAGGTCGAATAGGTGTTTTTTTGTAACAGTGAGGGTCTGGTTAAGCAGCAGTGATATGAATTTGTTGTGTGGCTGCCTCCATCAGCATGCATTATACCACATATAGAACAGAGAAGGTGTATGGTGAAGATGATCCAGAGTTGAGAATTGGAAGGAAATATAGGAATGCTATGAGACCCAGAACAAGCTAGCAATAAACTTTTGCCCAAGTTTCCAGGTTTTCTGCTTGGGTACCATAGACATATGCTTTAAATTAATTATGCCTGGGAAAAAGTCCTATTAATTCGGTTGGGAGAAAGACCTGTAAATAACACTAAGCTGGATGGGAAAAAGGACTTGAGGGTTTGGGTAGAAGGAGACCTAAAAACTGTGGTTTTTATATCACCTGTGACCTTGAGAAAGGAAACTACAAGCACCTGCCACACTTTAAACCATACTACCCACATGCCACACACAGATGTTTGAAGAATGGAAAAGACAGTCAGGGATTACAAGTGAAGGAATAAGAAGTAAAGGTAGCTGTGAATATTCTCCAAGAATTGGTGATAGGCTTTCTGCTGTTTGTTTCCCTTTCACTTAATGAGTACCTCTTATATATTCATTGGTTTCATTGAATACCAATATGCAGATGACTCAGCAATCTGTAGATGTTTCAGATAGATGGTGTAGCAAGAATCATCTCCCTCCAAAGCCATTTAATTCTACAATTCCCATCATCTAAAATCCTATGAGTGACTATTTCTTGAATGAAATTTGTTACTTGATGCAGGATCTTGTTCCTTGCATCTTCATTCTATCACAGTTTATATTTCTTTATTCAGTAAAACAATTTTTCAGTATGCTTCTTCCCTTTTCTCCTCATTTCCTCACCTAAAATTATTCTTTACTAAAACTATTATGGACTCACATTCTACCTGAATAGGCCTGGGGAGTAGAGCGAGCAAAACATTTTAACTCACCTACATTTGGGTGCATGTTGGTCAGCAGTCAAAAAAATTTGACTCTTTGTCAACCCATGCCTTTCCTCACAATCAAAATAGTATTCAGAACTAAACTTTCCAAAAACTTTTCTAAATTAACTATTTAGCTCTAATCACTCAAGTAATCGTTATGTTATTGTTTCTTTCTAAGAATGTAGCATTTATATATGTATCATTACCTAAAAATATATAAATTATATAAATATACATATTTAAAATTACTGGCCTCTTGTGTTTCCCTGCTTATATTCTTTGTATTTACTGATATTTTATTTCTGTTTCCTGTATCTACCATTCGATCTTAGTGGTAGAATGGGAAAAAGCTCCGAACTTTAAAAGCTAAATTTAAGTTACAGTTCTGCTGTTCACTCCCTGTATTACCTCAGACTATAAACAGTCTCTGACCTCAAGTTTTCTCAGCTTTAAAATGACTGGGTTAGACTTGGTGAGTTCTATTCCACTTCTGAAGCTATGACTTAAAAATCTCTTTGAAGCCATCGATTGTCTTCAATGTCCTTTAAAATTTGAGACAATTTACTGTTTTTTACTCACTGGGCACTCTGTTAATGGACTTACTAACTACTCTTTCTAAAAGTTCATGGGGGTGAAGCCAATATGGCAGAGCAAATTCAAGAACTCCCCCGCAATCTCCTAAATTCCCTTCCAAACAACTTTAAAATAACCTCTCAAATCAAATTCTGGAACAGCCAAGCCAAAAAAAAAAAAAAAAAAAAAAAAAAAAAAAAAAAAAAGCTTGACAGCAAAGGCCTTTCTCACTGGGGTGTTGGTCAGTACAGACCATGCCCAAGGAATCCAGCAGTAGGTTTTGGATTTGGCTGCAGCTGCTGCAGCTGGGAGCTTTCAACTGAGACACAGTAAGGGATTAGGACAGCTGGACAAAAGGAGATTATGGGCAATCTTTGCTGGCAGTGGGTACTGAACTTATCTTATGCCTTGCTTATCTAGCCCAAGTTCTAGATCACAGTCCCAGGATGAAGAGAAGCACTAACATAACTAGTACTTGTGGCTGCAGGGGGGCAGGGGCCTGAATTGTTTTTAGGGCCATTAGGATCCTTCAATAGTACTTGTAGTTACAAGGACCAGGGGCTTAGGCCATAGTTCAAGAGCAAGGAAGAAGGCTTGTGAGTCTCATGAACCAAAACACTGGCCAGGAGAGCAGTGATCACATATCTCCTTATATGCTACTACCTTGAAATGATGGAAAACCCATATATCCCTCTAATTCTGATAGCAGGAGCAGAGCCCAAGTCTAGCTTAAAGTTAAAAGTAAGAACTAGTTTAGGAAAGTAAGCAAACAAAAAAGAAAGAAAGAACCCAATGATAGTTACTTTAGTGACAAAGAAGATCGAGACACAAACTCAGAAGAAAACAGTCAAAACGGCTCCATACAAGGTCTTTAAAAAAAAAAAAAAAAAAAAGCAAATTGGACACAAATCCAAAAAAAATTTCAAGAACAGCTCAATAAGGATTTTTAAAATCAAGAGAGAGAGAAGAAAAATTGGGGAAAGAAATGAGTGATTTTAAAAAATTATGAAAAAAAGTCAAAATTAGGACATAAAAATAATGAAGAAAATAATACCTTAAAAAAACAGAAAAAGAGGAACAGAAGCTCACTGAAGAAAATAATTCCTTAAAATTAGAATTTGATAAGTTGAAACTAATGATTCTGTGAGCTATCAAGAAACAATAAAATCAAATCAAAAGAATGAAAAACTTGGGGGAGAAAAGTGAAATATCTCATCAGAAAAACAACTGACCTGGAAAAGAGACCAAGGAGAGATAATTCAAGAATTATTGGACTACCCAAAAATAATTATCAAAAAGAAGAGTCATATTTCAAAATCATATTTCAAGAAATTATGAAGGAAAACTGCCCTGATATCCAAGAACCAGAAGGTAGTAACAGAGAAATTGAAAGAATCCACGTATCACTTCCTGAAAGTAATCCCAAAATGAAGAATATATTAGCCAAATTACAGATCTCCTGGTAGAAAATATTGCAAGGAGGCAGAAAGACATAATTCAAATATCATGGAACCACATTTAAGATAACACAAAATTTAGCAGCCTCTACATTAAAGGATTAGAGGGCTTGGAATATGATATTCTGGAAGTCAAAAGGATTAGTATTACAAGTAAAAATCACCTACCTAGCAAAACTGAGTATAATCCTTCAGGGGAAAAAATGGATATACAATGAAATAAAGGGCCTTCAAGCATTCTTCTAGGTACTTTCATGTCCAATCCCTACTGCCTCCTGGGGAAAAGGAAAGACAGAGAGAGAGAGAGAGAATCTGAAATAGATTATATATGAAATTAGTAAATATGCAAACTATAGATCCAGAAAAAAAGAGTCTAGAGATAAATGCAAGAAAGGGAGCCATTATCAATAAGTGATCAGAATATTTCAGAAAATCTTCAGGTGAGTATTTGTGAATATAGCCTTCATAAATCTTTGTCTTAAAATGTAGTAAATGAAATTTATCTTCTAATTGTGAAAAAAAGGCAAGAGAATTACAAAATTTGAGAGTTGGTAGGGACCTCAGAAGTCATCTAGGTCAGACTATACACAAAAGGAAACTCCACTTCAAGAGAATGCTTGTTTACTCTCTACTTGAAGAAAGCCTTTCATGTTAGAAGATCTCATCACATCTGAACCATTCCACTTTTGAACACTTCTCATTGTTAGGATGTATCTATCAACATAAAAGATTCATATGGTTCTTTCATCTCATCAATTTAGTAGTTATTCCAATGCTGCAGAACTTAAACTAGCTATGTCTACTCATCATGTCCATGTTTTCCAAAAAGTCACTAAAGGATACCAACCCATTGTGCAAGAGACTTTTTTCCATTCCTTCAGATGCCACTAAAATATCCAAGGAGCCCTACCTGTCCACTTGTTATCCCTCAGCTTCACCATATGAACATTTTATCTTTTTCTTTTATATAATTTTTCAAAATATCTTTTGTTCCTGTTACAAGATTCTTCTTTGCTGTCACCTGCCATGCACCTTTCTGTTATTGTCTATGTGGTAAATGTACTGAAAAATATTTTGATAGTAGCTTTTTTCCAAATCCATGCAAAGATAGTTTTCAGCATTCATCTTTACAAAACCTTGTGTTTCAAATTTTTGTCCCTCTCTCCCCTCCATTCCCCTCTCCTAGACAGCAAGCAATCCAATATAGTCTAAACATGTGTAATTCTTTTAAACATATTTCACATTTATCTTACTGCACAAGAAAAATCAGATGAAAATGGAGGAAAATGAGAAAAAAAAACAAGAAAACAACAAAAAAAAGGTGAAACTCCTCTGTTGTGATCCACATTCAGTCCCCATATGCTCTGTCACAAGTATATTGGAATTGATCTGAAAAGAGCCTCCTCCATCAGTTGATCCTCACATACATATTGAAAAATATTAAATTTGCTCTTATGTAAGTCGTGTAAATGCTTTGAAATTTCCCCAAAGCAATCCAACCTGCTCTCCTCTTTGTTTTCAACTTCAACCCAACTCAGGGTCCCCCTATATTGCCTAAACCAAACACACAAAATATTGAACAAGTTCTAGAATGCATCCATTTAAATAAAAATTGAAATCTAGGCAATATACATTCTTCATTTGTTTGGTCTTTCCTAAATGGATGAACAGGCCAAACTCCTTTGAGTGATTAAGATTTATTCAAAAAGTTTCTGCACTGTCTTTAGAATGTTGCAATCAAAACAGAAATACTTGGAGGTTCTTATTATCAGCAGGTAATTGATCTTGCTAATTTGAGCTCTGTGTTGGATTTCCTCCCCCCAAAAAATGACACTTTCATTAGTTTAGGCCTCATTTGACATTTATAATCTAGGGGTTATTAAATAGATGTTCTTCTGTTGTTATATTGGAATACCGAATGATATTGATGTGTGAATGGGAGACCCCTTATTTTAAAAGATTCTATGATGCACCATTCTGTTTATTGATTTTCTTCTGTTGTTATAATGGAATATTAAATGATATTGATGTATGGGGAGACCCCTTATTTTTAAATTTGCTATAATTTACCATTCTGTTTATTGAGTCAAAGGGTTTTTTAAAATTATTAATATTACTAGTTATTTTCATTCTCTATATTTTTTAGGCAATTGTGAGATGGAAAGATGAGAAAGATGTCATCCACTATTGAATATCGTTTTCAAAAGCTTTCTTACTCAACAATAAAAGAGGTAGTTTCAAAGAAACTTAAGGAAGTCTTGTATAGAGTAAAATGAGCAAAACCCAGAGAATAATTTATGTTGAGATACAATTGAAAAAAATGAACAATTTTGTAAGACTTAGGAACTCTTTATCAAGTATATAATCAAACTTGATTCCATAGGACCAATGATAAAGAATTCTACCTACCTTCTAACAGAGGTGATGCCCTAAATATGCAGAATATGGCTTTTGGAAAAGTATCAGTATTTTTGTGTGTATATTTGTTACAAGGTTTTGTTTCTTTATTTTTTGGTTGGGGGAGGAGAATGGCCTGCAAATGAACTGAGAAAAGAGGAAGAAAAAAATCTATGTTTAATAATCAGGAAAAAAACTGCCCTACTTTAGACATATTCCAACTTGTCAATATTCTTTCTAAACTATGGCACCCAGAACTCCAGGCAAGATCTTAACAAGAACAAAGTACAGTGGAATCATCATCTTTATATACTTGGAATGTAATCCCCTATTATTGCTCTTCTCTTGCCCCCAATCACTTTAATATTTTTGGATCCACAACATATTGCTAACTTTAAGTATAGGACCAAGTGTAGACCCCTGTTTATATTGAAGTATTAATAACTAGCTTTACATTTAGCTATCCAAATTGTCTGAATCTCTCCAATTGTATTACTAGTCTATATCTCTCCATCTTCTCTACAAAAATAGTATGAGACACCTTATCAAAAGCTTTGCTAAAACCTAGGCAACTGTATCCACACAGCATTCACTTCATCTACTAACTTAGTAATCTTAACTGAAAAAGAAAATGAAAAGCTTTTCTGGCATAATGTGTTATTTGAATCTATCATGATGGACCTTTGTAACCACTTCCTTCCTTTTTTAATGATATATTTAATTTATTTAATTTAATTTATTTAATTAATTTTTTAATTTATTTATTTATTTAATTTAATTTATTTAATTAATTTATTTAATTTAATTAATGATATATTTAATGATATATCCTAAAATCATCTCAGGAATCAAAATTAAGCTTAGTGAACTATAGTTTGTAGACTTTTTCTTCTTTTTCTTGAAGATGGGAATATCACTTATCCTTCTCCATTTATGATGACATAGTAATATGTATTTTGTGTAACGTGTATGTATATATGATAGCTTCAAAAGTAAAAATTTATTTTCATTGAAAAAATATGCAATCAAATTTTCTAACTTCTGTACATATCAATCTTAATAATTGATTTGGTTGGAATCAATTCCACCAAGATTTCCTAAAGTATTTCCAGTGATCGAGTTGCTATTTTAAGAATAAGTCAATTCTTAAAAATGCCTGTCTGGTGCAGTGTTACTTGTTACTTGGGAGATCATATTTTCTGACTCTTCTAGAATTAAATATGTAGAGAGTTATACTAGATCAGAAACAATGAACATATTCAGGCTTTCACTCAACCTGCCTTATTGGAAAACAAACTGTCAACTGGATCTAAGACAGATTTAGGAACATCTTGAAAATACTGTATAACTTCTCATTGTAGTGTAAGTAGTAACATAGAGAGAACAATAATAATTTTTTAAAAATTATATTTGATGAGCATACATTTTGACCCAACAGTGTTTCTACTGGGCTTATATCCCAAAGAGATAATAAAGAAAGGAAAGGGACCCACATATGCAAAAATATTTGTAGCAGCCCTTTTTTGTAGTGGCAAAAAAATGGAAACTGAATGGATGCCCATCAGTTGGAGAATGGCTGAATAAATTATGGTATATGAATGTTATGGAATATTATTGTTCTATAAGAAATGATCAGCAGGATGATTTCAAAAAGGCCTGGAGAGACTTATATGAATTAATGCTAAGTGAAATGAGCAGAAGCAGGAGATCATTGTACATGGCAACAAGAAGATTATATGAAGATCAATTCTAATGAATATAGCTCTTTTCGACAATAAGATGATTGAGGCCAGTTCCATTGGTCTTGTGATGGAGAAAGCCATCTACACCCAGAGAGAGAACTGTAGGAATTGACCTAGCATTTTCACTCTTTTTTGTTGTTGTTTGCTTGCATTTTCTTTTCTTTCTCATTTTTTTCCTTTTTTTGATATGATTTTTCTTGTGTAGCAAGCAATATACATATATTGCATAGCAATATATGTATATATATTGGATTTAACATATATTTTTAACATGTTTAATGTATATTATATTATTTGACATATAGGGGAGGGGTGGGGAGAAGGGGGGAAATTTGGAAAATTTGCAAGGTTTTTCGAGAGTCAATGTTAAAAAATTATCTATGCATGTTTTGAAAATTAAAAGTTTTATCTATGTACATATATATGTATGTATATATAGATATAGATATAGATATAGATATAGATATAGATATACACACATATATATTTGATTTCTCAAGTCTTAGTATAGTGAGTTGCTGGATATAAGCCTATCAATCAAATAAAGCTAATATGAGGAGGGGTAAAGAACAGATCTCTTCATTATACTTAAAATATATTATCTTCTCAAGATACATCATTCACAAAGGATTATTGTAAAAATAGTTCCACATACTAGGCCATGAAAAGACAGAAGGTTTGGTTTAATTGAATTTTAATTGAATTCTGTTCTTTTAAAGGAAGATATCCCTGAATAAAAGTACGTGCTCTTATTTTTCCCTCTTCTAAATCTGCTCTAACCTACTCTATAAAACCCTGCCAAATAGTCTCATAAATTTGTAGTTTGATTTGTTGCAAATGCTTTAGAAATATCTGTGAAGAATGTATATTTTGGCTTTTTTGAGATCTAGTTTCATTAAAATAATGATGATTCCCTTCAGTAAAGTAGATGAATGAGAGGTGCAGGAATTGGATTGAATCAGTGCTAATCATAAGATGGAAAATGAGCCTTTAAATATAAAAGCACCCTTATAGTCAAAATCCAGACTTCAAATCAAGTTCAAAATAAATCACCAATGAGGTAGATTCTTCCTTATCCAATACTTGCTACTTAGAATTTGCTTAGCTAAACATTATAGTTGTTTATAGATGAATACATAGACTTTTAATATAAAAATATTCTTAAAGAGGACATGTGGTTAATCTCTTTAGTTCAATCCCCTCATTTTATGGGTGAGGAAACTGAAATCTTAAGAGATTAATTAATGTACTTAATGTCATACAGCCACTGTCGTAGACAGGACTATGTCCTAGATCTCGTGATTCCTGGTTAAATAGTCTTTCTGCTATATGTTACCATCTTTATTAGTTTTATGTCACAAAAACTATATTACTTAGATTTACATATTTTGCTAAGTAATAAATTAATTAAATGATTTTTTTTCCTTCTAGAATGATGATTCTCTAATATCATTACCTAAAAGAATAAGAACAGATAGTTCATTGCTAGATCCAGAGACAGTAAGTATTGAACAAATATTCATCTTTCCAAATTATTTGCTGTCATTTGACCTTATTTTTTAGGTAATGGAGAGTGGGATAGGGTGGTCGTAGTGGTTGGTGGTTGGTTGGTTGGTTGGTAGGTTTTAATTTTTTTTTTGGTTCTGGTGATTGTTTTTTTAAGGGAAGTTATTATGAGAGACAGTGTAGCATAGTAATAGAGAATTGTGCTTGAAGATTGAAAGACCTGGTTTCAAGTCCTACTTCTGCCACATCCTAAATTTGTGATCTTTTAAGTCACTTAACTCCTCTATAACAGACGTTCTCAATTCAAGATTGTCTCTTTCCAGGAAGGAGGTAACTTTTCTTTATAAAAAATTAGTGTTTTATTTGTTATGTGCGTCTGTATGGAGACCTCTAGAATTTATTGAGCTGAGAACATTTGGGACTTGGGGATCAAAAAAGCTGGAAGCTACTGCTCTAAAAAAAAAAACCTGAAGTTACAAAGAAGATTTATAATGGAAGAAAGGACTCCTTGAACTGATGAAATGATAGATCTGGTCAGCAATATAATAATTTGCAAATTTTATGATCAACATTCATGGAAGAGAGAGATGTGACCCAGAATGGTTAGTAGAAGGTATTATAGTCAGGAAGGCCTAAGTATAAGCTCTGTCCCAGGCAGCTCTATAAGACTTTAGTATATTAAGCGACAGAGGAATTACTGATCTTTAAGGTAGGAATCTTCAGACTTAACAAAAATGAGATCACAGATCCAGAAAAAAAAATCCATAGACATAGCATGTAATATATTTTTGCTACCTATTACTAGAAACAAGCCTTTACATTTTTTTTGTTTGTCAGATAGAAATATAACCAACTTCACTATAACTAAACCATGAATCATGAAAAAAGATAACTTTGTGATGTAATAAAATTTTCATTTTTATAGGTATTTTTTCTTCTCTTTCCCCAACTCAGGTCAAAATTTATTATTAAATTAATTCATCTAATTGTTGTGTATGTACACACACACACACACACACACACACACACAAACACACACACATATTAACTGGGTCATCTCAATACAAGCCAGGTCCCAATTAACATGAATAATGGATCTTATGAAATGTTTGCATGTAGTCAGATTTGTAGTACCTGAAGTTATAATTATTCAAAATGTGGTGATTGGTTGTAATAAAGATCTGATATATCTATACAGTAAAATAATATTTCTAGAATTATGATTGAATTTTTTATAAAATGTTCAAATGAATTCCCTTTTAATTTTGTTTACCATTAAGTTTGTTCACCACAGACTGTAGAACAGAGTTTATAATGAAATCATCTCTTCAATTCAAAAGGAAGTTTGCCAGCTTACTAAAAGGGATAAAGATTATGCCTTTTGGCATATGAATCGGAAATTTTTCTTTCTCTGCCTATAATACATAAAGACAACAATTTTAACCCAAATGATTCAGCTTTTATATAGGTTTTGCCATAAAAATCAGGAAAACATTTTTTTGAATCCTGTCTCTCACTTAACCTCTAAAAGTGGTTAAAAACTAAACGCTTCAGTTTCCTCATCTGTAAGTTGGGCATAGTAATATCTGTAGTGCCCATCTCACAATTTTATTGAGATACTCAAAAGAGAAAATATATATAAAGTCCTCTTCAAACATCAAAGCATTAAGTAAATGCCAAGTATTATCATTATTTAGACTGAAAATTAAAACTTGTGATCTCAATTGACTTTTTAATCCATATTTAATTTCTATAAAATTGAAATTGTACATTGAAAAATTAAAATAATTTTGACCACATAAATTCATTATAGAATTCTCTAAGCAAATAATTCATGTGTCGTCTTGATGATACTTTGCTTTTGAAAGTAATAGAAAAACAGGTAAGAAAAAAAAAAAGATAAGTATCCTAAAAAGTAAATATTTATGTGATTAAATAGACAGAAGCAATTCATTTCCAAGACCAGAAATAGTATTACATATTTATTAAATGATGATTTAAGTCAATTCAATTAAACACTATTATATAAGAAAGTATGATAGATTCAGGAAGTACTTACTTTTTTTTTTTTTTTTTTTTTTTTCTGAAGCAATTGGGGTTAAGGGACTTGCTTAGGGTCACACACCTAGGAAGTGTTAATAGTGTGAAGCCAACTTTGAACTCACGTCCTCCTGACTTCAGGGCTGGTGTCTATCCACTGTGCCACCTAGCTTCTATCATGAATTTACATAGTCAAAAATTCTTTTAATTTTTCAATTAACAATTTCAATTGATTGAAGAAGAGAGATAAAAGGCAATAATGCCAAAAGAATATTTTATCTCAACAGAGATAAAAAAAATTTGAAAGGATTCATAGAAACATTTGGATCACAATATATATATTAGCTTCAGAAAAAAGACCTACACCTCAAACTTCAAGACAGAAGAATTTAACAATTCCAATAAAAAGCAACGAATTATGCAAGTAGCTAGAAGACCCTTAAACAAAAGGACATTCAAGTAACACAAAACTCTTATGCAATCCACTTGGAGTCACAGAAGGAAATGGAATGTTATATTTGGAAAAACAAAAACACTCAATATATAACCTCAAATAACATACCTTGTAACTTAAACAAAATCATCCCTAGGGAAATAATGGGCATTGAATAAAAATGAAGCATTTGAGCCATTAAAGAAGAAAATGAGCAGAATATTTTACTTGAAAAAAACCAAAACAGCAGAAATACAAGAATGAGAGTAAATAAATAAAACTGTTGGGAATGGGGAGGATACCCCATTTCTAGAGATTATCTTAAATAATAAAGAAAAAAATAAAGAAAAACTTTGTCCATCTGGTTTTTAAAAGGCTTCGTAGAAGGAATGGAACAATTAAGCAATTTTCTAAGTACACTAAGGAACAAACATAAAGACAAAATGTAAAACAATAGGACAAATTATGTTGGAAAATCGGGACTGAGATATGGTATGCACCCCATATATATATATATATATATATTGTATTTGTACATGTTTTGTATTCCCTTACCTAAAACAGCATCTTGCACATAATAGTCCCTCTTTAAATGTTTGTTTGAAAAGCATACAGTATATATGAAACTGAATAAGCATTATTTGCAATGAAGTAATTCTGGAAACTTTACTGCTGAATTCAGAGGAAAAGCAAGGATATCAATCTATTATTGACATAGTATCAGATAAACATAAGTAAAGAGGAAACAAAAATAGCCCTAGCTACAGATATAAGAACAACTAGACTCATCTTTCTGAGTTCAAATCTGACCTTAGCCATTTACCAGCTGCTGTTTGACCCTAGGGAAGTTACTTAACCTTATTTGCCTCAGTTCCTCATCTCTAAAAAGAGCTAGGGAAAGAAATGGCAAAAAAAACTCCAGTAATTTTGCCAAAAGAAACCCAAATAGGGTCACAGTCACAACTGAAAAAAATGAATCATAGCAACTTTTTGAAGATATTATAATTTACTTAGAAAACCAAAGAGCATCAGCAATTTAAAGCAAAAGACATAATCCTGAGATAATATGTTTAGTTAATTTACAGTATAGAAAATTGGGTTTCATCATTTTTGCAGTTCAGAAATATTTAGGGGAATATTTAGGAATATTCATGATGAAGGTTGTAGAAATAAAAATTATATTCAAAATTCTTGAAATATCTAAGAATTATCCAACTAAAAAACTTTCAGAAAGTATACAACTTTGCAGGATTGAAAGAATACAGAGAGAGAGAGAGAGAGAGATATTGGGGGGAAGAGTGTTGTGCTTTTCTATAGTTTAGTTCACCTAAATGAATTTGTAGATGTAGTGCTTATTTGAGTAAGAGGAAACCAAGTGGTACATTAGGGTCTGAAGCCAAGAAGACTAGAATTCAAATCCAACCTTAAACACATGTTAGCTATTTAATCTCTTCCTCAGTTTCCTCAATTACAAAACAGAATTAATAACAGCACCTATATCATAGGGTTGTTGTGAGGATCAGATGAAATATTTGTAAAGCACTCAAATATATTGCATGATTTATAGTAAATAAATGATTATTACCTTCCTCTTACACCAATCACACTACCAAAGGATTACTTTGTGGAGCTAGAAAAATGAATAAAATTTATTTGAAGGAACATAAGATCAAGTATTTGGTCCTGGTTTTAAAAAGGAAAAAAAAAAAAGATTTATAGAAGAGACTGTACAAAGCAAGATCTAGAAATAAAATGAATACTGCCTAGTAAACCCAATTATACAAACTACTAGAAGGATTTCTTATTCAACAATAACTGCTGTGAAAACTAGAAAATAATTTGGTTAAAAATAGGTCTAAACCAGCATCTTAAGTGATATACTACTATAAACTTCAAATAAATAACTTAATTATAATATTTATATTATTAAATATGTAATGAATAAATATAGTATAAATATAATAGTTATTATAATCATATTATAAATAATAGAGGAGAATTGAAAGTTACATGTTTCACTTGATTAAAAGAATTCAAAATCCAACAAGGATAGTAGAGATCACAAAAGAAATGAACTAGGTCATACAACATACTAGCTGTAAACAAGCTTGTTATTTATTACTTAATCATCTAAGTTATTAATAAAAATATTGAATAGGGCCCTACAACATTCTGCAAATTGTCTCTCTCCAGATGGATATCTATTAATCAACATTCTCTGTTTGATCAATCATCTATTTTTTGAAGTTTCAAACATATCTTGCTGTATTATCAGTATTGAGAACTGACATTGAAGGAAAAAAATTAAATGTAAAAAACAATTGCAAGATCCAAAAAAGAATATCAATCTGAGACCATTTAGGGTGAGGGTAAACTTTGCCTCCCAATTCCTGAAATAATTATCAACATAATTAAATAATTGGTGTTTTTATAATAATTACTGAATCCTCAAGAAAACACATTCTAGTGAAATATACGAGTTTTTTAGAAGAATTCTAACCAAAAACTGATAAAACCAAACTACCCATAAATCCTAGATATCCAGAATATTCCCTAAAAGTTAAAGTTAACTGAGCTTTGCTGTGTTTATAGAACAGTATTGAAGAAATGCTAAGCCTGAAGCCGGAGACCCAGATTTGATCCCGACATTACATCCTTCCTTCCTCTTTGTATGATCATGAACAAATCATTGAGCTTCCATGTTCTCATTAGTTAGAATATTTATATTTATTCTATAGGATTGTTAATAGAAAAGCCTTAAAGTACTAAATTAATGTAATTATTCTAACAAGTATTGCTGTAGGCATTGTTATTTTTCCAAGCATTTCCTGCCTTAAGGCATGTGAAAGTAAGATACTTAGCAGTCACACTATATGTATTTCTGGGGAATACTTGGAAAGAAAAGACAAGGAATAAGGATCTTTGTCAATTTCGATTGGGTTCCTAATTTTTAAACTTGCTTCAGAGGCAATAACAGGGGAGAAGAGAATCAAGAGCTCGGAAATAATAGCTGATGTTTAATAATAGCTTTATAAAATACTTCTTATAATTTCACTTGATCCTCACAACATGCTGTTCTGTGAGGAAAGCATGGTAGCCATTAATATGCCCATTTTATAACTAAGGAAACAAATTCAGAGACATTATATTCTTTGCCCATTTTAACTAGCAAACATTAGAGTTAATATTCAAACCCAAGTCTCCTTGATTCCAAGACCAGACCTCTTCACTCTACACTATACTAGCTGTTACCAAAACTTTTCTGGAAGCCTGAGTGTTAATAAATCTAAGAAGTCCATAGGAAATTAGGGAATTGAGCCTCCCCAGTCTATTAGAACATAGTATAGTTCAGAAAAAATTATTTTTGTATGATTCTGATAATTATCTTATAAAGCTGTATTAAATATTTTTCTATAATTGTATATTTGACTATATACAGTTACATAGGCAGCTAGATATTTTAATGGATAGAGCACTGGGCTGGGAAACAGGAAGCGTCATTTTCCTGAGTTTAAATCTGGCCTCAAATACATCCTAGCCCTATGACCCTAGGCAAGTCTGCCCCAATGTCTTCATCTGTAAAATGGATTGGAGAAGGAAACGGCGGCAAACCATTGTAGCATCTTTGCCAAAAATCCAGATCACAAAGAGTCAGACACAACTGGAATGACTAAGCAACAACACTGCAATTCTAATTGTATATTTTATAGATATCTTATATCTTCAGAGCTAGCATAAAAGTAACTTGGCAGAGTGATTAAGGAACTCAGAAGTCTTGAATTCAAATAGTGTCTCTGATACTTATTTGTTGTCTGATCATGTAAGTCACTTAATCTCTCTCTCTCTCTAATCTAATCTCTCTAAACCAGCATCTTCATCTATAAAAGAAGGTGGTTCAACTAGATAACCTCAGAAGTTCCTTCCAAATCTAAATCTATGATCCTCTTGAATTGAATTGAAAAATAGAAGCTTCCCTAAATGTTCCCCAATTTCTAAATGTGCCCAAATGCTAAACAAATCATAAACTTCCAACATGAAGTGAAATAATAATGGTCAGTATTAAGAGTAGATGAGAGATGAGGAACATTTTAGGGGGGAAAGGGTTAGGTTCATCACTTTTTATACAAATGTCTTTGTGACATCCTAGTCAAATGTATGAGAACTGAAAGATCTTATTTAGTTTCTTGGAGTAAATTCCTTCAAAGCAGGATATGTGTTCATTTTTTTTGGAGCCACCATAGTACCTAACATAATTCTAGGGAAACAATAAATTCTTGATAAGTACTTCTTAAATTGATATGAATTTGAGTGCCATTGTTGACCTAGTTCCTGTAATAGCGTGGATTTGAAATCTATGTTTCCTTTAGTAAGTATAGATTTAATAATTTTCAAATCCTGTGAAAAGCAGAAGACAGAGTGCAGATATTGTTTACTATAATAGATCACATGTTTTATATGTTTATTGAGATATTCCATCATCCTTTATAGCCTCTCAATAGGGTAGGGAGTTTCAGTAATGTAGGTTTGCATAAACCAAATAGTTACCAAAAATCATAATTCCTATAAATACAATAAGGAATCCTAATCAAAGGTATTTTTCTTTTTCATCTTAAATGTCTACCTGATGGAAGGTTTTCATAGAGCAAATAAAAACTTTATTATGTACATTATTATATAGACATTCAACATGCGAATATTTATACGGAATTTTTTTTTCTACTACAGAGGCATTAGCAGTAAACCAAGCAATTAAAATGAGGCTTTACAATCAAGTTTTCCATTGGGGGGGGGGTCCTTTTAGCAAAACTGTCATAGTGTCAAAGAATTTATTCAAACACATCTGCTCCACACAAGGATAGAACAGGATCTAAAGGTGGTGATATATTTCTAAGAAAGTGAATGCATGAGCTTTTTTTTTTTTTCCCCTCTCCATCACCTTCATAAGCAAATTGCTTGAAACAACTAACATCTGCTGTTTTGAAGCTAATCTTAGTGTATTGAATGCTCTTAACCATTTCTCAATCCCACAGTCCTTTATCTTGCTTCTCCTGCTGCGTTCCCACCACCCCTGATCCCATTAGCAAACCTTGAGACAGCCTCAGCCTTACCAAAGTGCAGCTTTGGTTTCAGCTGCTTTTCTGCAAGAGGAAGTGAATGTTGGGGGTTTTTCTCTGTGGCACAGTTGTGATAAAGCTGTGGTGGTCTTATCTCTCTTTTAGGTAGTGGCTCTTTATGACTATACAGCGCATCGATCAGATGAGCTAACCATCCATCGAAGTGACATTATCCAAGTGTTGTACAAAGATAATGATAACTGGTGGTTTGGCAGCCTCACAAATGGACAACAAGGTTATTTTCCAGCTAATTATGTGGCTGGTGAAAGTAAGTTTTATGCTCTTTTCCTGATATACTAATGTGGGTATAACTGATGGTCTAAGATTTTTATCATTTTCTACTGTTTAATTTACTGAGCTGATCATAGGATCAGAGATGTAGTGTTGGAAAGGACCAAGAGTGATCTAGTCCATTACTCTAATTTTACAGATGACGAAAATGAGGTCCAGAGAAATGGTCATCCTTTTCTAAATAATCTGGATGTGTAAATAATTAAACTGAGGAGTCCATTTATTTCATGCTTTCCCCTCTAAAAAAGGAAAAAATTAGGATTATTAACACATTAGAAATCTATTGTGTTCTGAGATTGGGTAATATCAGCCTTACTGTATGTAATCACACACAGCCCCCCCCCCTCCAGTTATCAATCTTCTTCCCCATCCCCCTTTCCCCAGCAGCCTGCTTCACACAATTTTGGCAACTCTCAGCTTCCCACAATGTCTCCTAAGTTCTCGGGTACCTAAGATATCCAAGCTCTGTGACTCCCACTTTATAAAGTTGTAGGTGTCAATCTCAATCTTTTACATGTTAAAACAAAAATACTCTCTTCTCCACAATAGATTGTTTCATTTCCCCAAGTAAATGGAGAGGAAGACTTTATTTTGGAAAATGTAAGATCATCCAGAAGTTCTATATCTGACTTTTTGACAGCTGTGGATTGACTATCAGATTTCCAAAGGTGGAAAATAAAACCTACATTAATGTAAATTGGACTTGAAAAGAAAAAAGGAACTTAAAAACAACCCTTCTCACAAGGGAAGTAAATTAATCTAATATCAAAGCAACCATTGATTCGCCAAAGAATATGACAGAGTAAAAAAAAAAAAAAAAAAAAAAAAAAAAAAAAAAAAAACACTAAATTCTGTCACTTGAAGTACTCTGAGCCTCAGTAGAATAAACATGTGTAGAATAAACAAGTTGGATTAGAAATTCTTTAAGGCCCCTTCTATCCCTAACATTCTTTGTTAGTAATTGGATGATATATAATCTTAGGATTTGGATGTACTCTTTAAACCCTAAAATTTAGAGAGAGATCCCAAATCAAAATGTCTTTCAGACAGTTCCCAACCCAATACTGATGGGTTTTATTCAAAGTTTGTTTTTAAATCACCTGGTTTAGGACTCAGAATTATCTTTTCCATGAGAAACAAGTAGCTTTTTAAATTGCTGTTAGGTTCTCCTATGCTTGTCAAAAGTTTATTTAGCTCATAATATAGGTAGCGAGGTATCCCAATAATCAGTGTTCAATTTGGGCTCTGAAAAACCTGAATTTAAATTTGGCTTCTGACATAAATGGTCAAATCACTTAACATTTCTTTACCTCAGTTTCTTTATCTGCAAAATGGGCTTTAAAATATCACTCTATCTCCTAAGATTATATGATGATAATAAGAGATGATATTTGAAATTTTCAAATTGCTTTACAAAAGCTAGTCATAAATTTGTCTCTTTTTGATTTCAACCCATTTCTCCAAGTGTTTTTAAAGACATCTGAGTGATGCAATAAATAGGATACTAGTCCTGAGTTAATAGTGGTAGTTCAATGCCTGGAACACAACTCTTATTGTTGTTGTGTGGTCATTTCGATCATGTCCAGTTCTTCATGACTCCCATTTGGGGTTTTCTTGGCAAAGATACTGAAGTGGTTTGTTATTTTGTTACCCCATATCTACTTCTTATAGACAACAATATTTAGGACTAGAGATCCCATGTTATTGAATCAAGCGTCTCAGGCCAGTCTATTTTTTCCAGTTTCATAATAGATTATTCTTTCTCCTTTACTATGTGGCCCAGAAGAGCCAGCCCCTCTGCTCCTCATATGTGATACTCCACTGCCTTTCTCTACTCCTTTGCACTAGCAGTATGTGGAATGTCCTCTTTCCCCAACTTTCACCTCAAAGAATCTTTTTTCCTTCAAGATCCAACTCAACCACCACTGCTTATAGGATACCTTTCTTGATTCCTACATAACTACTTTGTATTTTGCCAATTTGTATTTTTTTACATTCACTCTGTATCAATACAAATACACATTTTATTTTTCCCCATTAGTTTTTCAGTTTTTCTAAAACCCTAGTTATGGATCGAGCTATAGTTATGGTAGAGAAAAATCTGGTTAAAGGTCACCATTTGTAAATATGAATCTTTTATAATTTGTACTTTTATTTTTGGCTAGTACATTACATTATACTATTATAAAAGTACATTATATGTGCATATGCCTACATATATGTCATATACATTTATATCTTTTTTTATTTGTGTGGATGTGTATATACACACACACATACACACATACACATAAAACTGATAAAATAGTCATTAACAAAAAAGACTGTCAGCCACATTAGTAAAATCTGCTTTATCTAATCCTTCCCTGATCATATTATTTCCATAGGCCACTGCTTAGATATCTGCATATCACATTTCTGTGTTTTTAATCCTAGAACAATATAAGTCATCAGAGATAGCACAAGAATCTTCTTCCCTATTTCTCCACTAAACAAATTGAAGAAGAAAATAAATCTTCAACTCCACACGACGGTAATTATTTAAGAGAGAGGGAGTTTTTATGCTTTGAATGTACACTTTTCTTCCTATTCTTTCAAGATAAATTACTGATGATTTTTAATTCTCATTTGTTGATCTCATTATTTTATCTGTTGCTTTATGAATATTCTAGCTTCTTCCTCAACTATAGTTAAATGATATAGACATTTACATTCACAGATATATTCTCATACTATGTTTACAATTATGCCTGCTTGTAGTAGGCATAATTATAGCAATGTGCTAATATAACTGTCTTAGACAGTGGAATCCCTTAAAAGAATGACATCTGAGGTCTATACTAACAGTTAATCTCGAGAATGATTGAATTCTTTTTGTGATACCAGCACTTAGTGAGGCTCTGTTGTGGTGCTGGACAATTAAGGGACAGACCTAGTTTCTGATGACCTTACCTGGCTTCCTTATTGTATCTAGGGCCACTTAACCCCAATCAGTAACTACTATTTTATTGGATTCTAGGATTGAATCTGTCTCTAGACTTGGAAATGAAGTAAGTAGCCCTAGGTCATTATGACCAGTTCAACAATGAATGAGTCTTACATGATCATGCACTGCTTAGTCCTATTTAATCTTAGAATCATAGGATCCTATATTTACTGAAAGGGACTTTAGAGATCATTTAGTCCAAATTGTTCATTTGATAATTGAAGAAACAGACCTCTGAAGATAAAATGACTTGTCCAAATCAGACAGGAAGTGATAGAGCAAGAGTTGAAGCCTAGGCTTCTGAACTCTGGGTGCTTCCACCTTAAAATCCCATTGCCACTGAATCTCATTTTCCCTTGAACTAAGTCCTCAAATACATAATGCTTGATTATCCTGAAAATGAACTTTTCTCCCTTAACCTCCAGTTAATAACTAATGTTGTGGCCTCCATGGATCATTTGTTCCATCCCTATATAGAAGAATGGTCTCAATGTTCTATAGAAATAAGTGTTTTTGTAAAGATATGTGCATTTTGGCCACTGCTTATAGGTCTCTTAGTGTCAAACATGCTTTTAGATATATACCTCTCAGTGCCCATCTTCTGAATAGACAAGGCCTACTCTTTTACCCATGCCCTGTTACTTTTTTCTTGACCCTCTAAAAGTACCTAGAGTTCTAGATCAGGTATTCCCTTGTCTGGTCTCTCAATTCAGATAAGTTCAGTAGACATGTCCTCTGTCCATGTGCATGTGTGTCTTCCTCCAAACTCTTTGGCTGCTCAGAAGGAGCTTACTTACATTCACTCTGGTTAACAATATAAGAAAGAACTAAAGTACTTGAGGACTCTGAGTTCCTCAAGTCTCTGCCAAATGAAGCACGTTTTCTGGAAGGTCCTCCAGCCTAGGCCCATGACAAATTGTATGTCTGTCATTTGGAGACCATGCTAGCAAAATTAAGAGACCCTCACTAGAAAATTGGTGATGAATCTTTTCAGCCACCAGCACTACTGAAGATAACTTGCTTCATTGTGCAGGAGGTGAAAAGGGATTGGAGGGTTGGAATCTGCATCAGTAGAAGGAATATCTATAGGGATAGAGTCACAAATGTTCTGAAGAATTGAAACAAGAATTATATTCAAATACTATAGTACAAGCTGGAATACTATAATACTTTAGATGGGGAGAGAGGAAGTGGACCAGAGTAGTTAGAAAAGGTTTTGTAGAAGAGTTACACACACACACACACACACACACACACTCATAAACATATATATATATATATATATATGTTTATATATACATATAAATTTTTTAGTTATATCTATACATATAAATATATAGTTATATCATTATTGTGTTTAGGGATTGATTCTTTTTATATACAAATTAATACAGTGTAATTCCAACTTAGTATATTTTGTTTCTACTTAGAAATCCTGATGTATACAGATAGTATGTGACAAATTGTTAAGGAGAAATAAGAAACAACTTGTAGTTTTAAATAAAATCACAGGAGACTTGGGTTCCAGTTCCAGCTTTATCATGTTATCTATGTGACATTGATCAAACCACTTAGCCCTTCTATTTCTTAGTTTCATCTGAAAATAATACAAGGGAAATCAGTGGGCCTCTAAAATGATTTTGAGCTTTAGAATTTTATTTCTCTATAATATTCCTAGGCAGGAAAAAGTTTTAAGAAGATAGCAGAGCTGTACATATGTAAAAGAAAGTCCATGAGAACTCTTGTTATTATGCCAAATAACCAAAGACCTCAAGAATATAGTGAGTCATGAGGGCTTAGAGCCAAGACCTTAATAAATGTGTGACTGATCTTTTCAGCATGATGAGAATCACATATGATCATATGCTGGGTGTCCCCAAAGTCTTAGTGCAGTTTTAAACTTTAAAAGCTATGCAAGCCATTAAATATCAAAATAGCTATTTAAGCTGGTAAAGCTTAAAACTATACTAAAATTCTGAGGATACTTTGTATTTAGTTACTTCAGTAAAATAGGTTTTGTTTCAGAGGAGCAGAGACTTAAGTGACTTTTCCCAGTCTCTCAACTAGTTAGGGTTAAGATTAGAACCCAGTTCCCTTGACTCTTGACTCTAGTGCTTTGCTATTAAAACTAACCTTTCAAAACTATGAAACATAATTTGTACCATTATCTAGTTCTCTGTGGGTCTCTCTTTGTGTCTGTGCCTAGTGTTTGTCTCTGTCTCTCTGACTCACATACACTCTTTTTCTCTCTTTCTCACTCTTATTTTGCATTTTTTTTCATGATTTCTGACCTTCTTGACATAATATTCCAGAACTGTACTCCTTAAATTCCTATAAAAACTTGGTAGTTTTTTTTCTTTCTACACAAACTCAAGATTAAAAAGCAAAATTATATCTTGTAACAGCTTGGCAGCTGCCAAGTCTTAAAAGTTCGTCCAAGTGGAACACACCTGCTCTCCTGCTGAATGTGCCAGGTACCTTCCAACATTGCATTGATTTCATTGAAAGGCTGGTGGCTGAGAACAGCACATATGTTCTGGCAAATCTACTATTTGAGATATAGAGGGGAGGAGACTAAAAGGGATTCCACCAAGGCCCAAGCTCCTGAAGTTAGCAGACAGAGAGTTAAATACCCTAAATCTTCAGAAACCTTTGCCAAGGCAGGTGGGAAGGGCTATGGAAATGAAGCAGAGTGTTTGCCTGAAGGTTCATTCCAGATTTTATATGGAGGAGCCTTTAACTACTAGTCTGATAAACAGCGGAGAAAGTATTGATGCTATCTGGAAGGAAGGACAGAAATTCAAGAGCTTTGAAGAAAGTAGGGCTGATAGGGCTTGGCTAGTTTTCCCTTTGAGGTTTTTGCTTTGTTGTATATTAAATATAACCTTAGTTATCTGCTCTTAGGGAGGAAATTTAAAATTCAGCTTTTTAGTAATAATGATAATTCATAGGCTATATCATAGGCTATAGTGCTTCATGATTTACCAAGCATTTTTCCCAGAAGTGCCCTGAGTGGTAAATACTCCAATTATTCTTATCACCATTTTACAAATGCAGATACCAAGGTTCACAGATTAAAGGATTGCCCTTCTCTAGTTAAGTTGGAGCCAGGATTGAAATCTAGATCTTCTGTCTCCAAGTCTGCTTACTTTTGTCAGACCTTATTTTTAATTCCCCCAAGTATCAACAGATTAGCAAAGCTCTCTGTCAACCTCTTTTTCAAAAGATGTGCAGGAGCGCACACACACACATACACACAAAACACTGCATCCTGCAGAGATACAATCCTAAAAAATCATTGGTAAATAAAATTTAAAGTTATTTCTAGGCCTTACAGAAAAGCTGATATTTACATCCTTCAGCATTTTTGCAAATAACCCTAGTATTGTCCAAATAAAAATACTCACAAAAGACTTTCCAAGATGATTTGCATTTATGTAGTACTTTATAGAGTTTACAAAGCACTTTTCTCCAAACCACCCAGTGAGTAGGTAATGCAAATATCTCCTTGCTTACAGGTAAAGAAGGCTTTGACATGCCCAGGGTCTTACTTTTAGTGTAGATAGATTTTTCAGATTTCAAAACTAATATGCTTTCTACTGTTAAAAGGAATTATATTTTGTACTTAAAATTGTCAGAATATGAAAGGCTTTGGATTTTTTTTTGAATATTGAATCAAAATTAGCTTTAGTGTGCACTTTGATTTAATTTAATTCAACAATAAATATTTACTAAAAGCCTACTATATGACTAGTACTATGATTTAGTGCTAGGTATGAAAATTAAAAGGCAACTAGGGAGCAGAATGGATAGAGCGCCAAGCATAGAGTCAGGTAGGCCTGAGTTCAAATCTGGTTTTAAACATTTATTAGCTGGGGAAGGGTGGGGATGTTCAAGGAGTACTAGTATCTCTAGAGTGAAAGTTTGGGGTTCCTTTTTTTTTTCCACATTTGGTGTTCACCTGATTCGCTCCAATTCTAACATGTAATTCCAAGAACTTGTAGCTTGCGTAGTAGCCATATCCTAAAGAGCTAAACCAGGTGGAGGGTAACCAACTGGTATCAAACCCATCAATAAGTGAAGGGGTGTCTACTCCAAGCATGTGAAGACTTCCCCAGTGGAACAGGTGGATGAGAATGGTCATGTGGGCAATTTAAACAGACTCTAAAACAAGCATTTAGAGCTTGGTCAGACATTAAAGACAACAAAGTCATCCACTACATCTTGGTGCATCACCACTCATCTTGACTTTGGTCTTGATGACTCTGGAAAAGAGACTGGGCTTGACAACTTTGTGCAGTTCAGTCTTATTTAAATCTAATTCACATGAAAGTCAAGACATCACCCCCTGATGTCATTGGTCCTCTTCAAAATTAAAGACTGAACAACAATCCTGAGCAAGTCACTTCACATGCTTGCCTCAGTTTCCTCACCTGTAAAATGAGCTTGAGAAGGAAAGGGTTTATGTTTGCCAAGACCCCATATGGGATCATAGAAAGTCAAAGAATGAAACAACAACAACAAATGCAAAGATAAGCAATTTCTTCCTCAAGAAACATTTTACTAAGTTATCGATACATAGATTATAATACATAGAACAGTAAATATAATATGTATAGAAAATAAATACAAAGTAATTTCTGGGGGAACAGCTCTATCAACCGAGAATCAGTCAAGCCACATACTGAATTGATATGTAATGTGAGCCAGGATTCCAAGAGAAGAATGTTAAGGAGCATTTTAGGCAAGGGGAAATGGTTTGGACAAAGGCAGGAAGCTAGAATGTCATGGAGGTTGGGGTAGGGATGAGGATAGGAAGCAGGACAGAAAGAGGTTAATATAAAGTACATGAGGAAAAGTAGCAAGAAGTGTCTGGATAGATAGAGTAGAGCTAGATTATAAGGGGCTTAAATTCCTATTACAGTGATTGATATTTTAACTTTGATGTAAAGGTGAACTTTTTGAGCAGGAAGTGGCATATTTAGAATTGCATTTTTAGAAAATCAGTTTAGGAGAGAAATTAGAAGCAAGGAGACCAATAAGGAGGCTACTGAGGTAATCCAGGCAAGAAATGATGGCTTGGACCAGCATAATGACTGTAAAGAGACAGAAGAGCATAGATATGGAGCAATATTGTAGAAGCAGAGTGGGCACAATTTGGAAACTGAATATGGTTGTGCAGGAGCCTGGGGAAGGTACAACATTAAGGGAGAGAAAAGTATAGAGGATGATTCCAAGTTTGTAAATCTTGGGTACTAGAAGAAGAGACTTAACTGAACTTAAGAAAGTTAGGAAGAGGGATAGATTTACAGGAAAAGATAAGAGTTCTATTTTTTTTTTTAATTTAGCTTTAGATCCATTGTAGAGAGAGGTATCCAGGTAGAAATGTTGGATAGTTAGATTCATGATTGGAATTCAGAAAAAAGATGAGGACTGGTTATATAGAATTATCTGATTAGTGATGATAATTAAAGCTGAATGAGCTACTGAGATCAAAAAGAGAATTTATATTCTCTTTATAAGAGAAGAAAAGAGGGCCGAGGACAGACCTCTGGGATATAAACATGCATAAAGGATTGAACATTAATGATGATTTACCTTCAAGGACAGTAACCCAAAGTTTTCAGAAATTTTATTGTTTCAGATAAATTTACATTGATAACTGTTCATTTTGATGGATTTGAAGAAGTTCCCTAGAGAGGATATAATAATCAAATGTGCTTCCTCTTCTTAGTTATTCTTTTCCATGATTTGTAAATATTTAGGGACTATTTAAAAGTTCTATTAAATATTTAGAGTTCCTTCATACACATTTTTTTAAGAAATGCATTTAGATCTATACTGTATCAGTAACAAAGGAATCTTTTGACCCTCAAAAGAAAGATCCACAGGCAAGGGCCATAGAGACACATGAATGAAACCAAGATTAATTCACAAAGGTCAGAGCAACTTAACACAACAGAATTTATAAAGGTAGAGCCAAATCAAAATTGGATTAGAGCCATTACAGCTTACTTAATGACTTAAAAACAAAAATACATTGGCCTTGTTCCCATGTGTCTGAGAATGAACCTCCCAAAAATATGTTTCATGAAAGGAGGCTTATGGGAGATTTCTGGTATCACAATGTAGGTAAAAATGGGGGGATGTAGGCAGAATGCTGTAAGAAATACAATGATTAGCATGGTATCAGGGAAATAAAGTGTTTTGGGGGCTTTGAGGACTTGAGATGAAATCCTAATAGTGTTCCTTACTATTTGTGTGGCTTAGAGCTTCAACCCCTAAGGGGATCAATTTCTTCATCTATTAAACTAGGCGAGTGAGCTAGATAATCTCCTCGCTCTGAATTTATGATGATATGATCTCAAGACCTCATGGAACCTCATATTTCATTCTAGCCACATGAAGCTTAAGAGAATTTATTTACATTTATTTTGAAAACTTCTCCAATTTAATTCAAAATCTCTATCCTGTCCCTAAATTTATCCATTAGGTGTAAAGTTCTCTGCAAAGGGGTTCCACAATTTATCAATTTATCTTAGCTACCGCATGAAGATCTTCATCCCCTCTACTCAAAGATATAAAAGAAAGAAGATGAGTTCAGATAACTCAGAAGTTCCCAGAGCAAAAAATTGGATTTAGAAGTATGGAAACTTGCTCTTACACTACATGATAATTCAAGGATAGGTCGTTTTCCATTCTTTCCACCTAGTGCTTACTAAATTTCTATGGGTCTAGATTTAACAACTTATTTCCATGATCAAACTTTTTACTTTGAACAGTATTTTTATATCCTACAAATAATCAACAACTTCATAATAGTCCTAGCAAACTGTTTAGTTAACACAGTTTGTGCTGTGTTCCCTTGTCAATGATGTTCATTTATGACTTTTTCCATAACAGGTACACAGAATATTAGAAATATCATAATGAGTCCAAATAATGATCTGTTCAGATCTATTTGTACTTAAAAACCTAAAAGCTGAATTTTATGATAGTGTTTCCAAAAATGAACCCAAATATTTCTGACTTCTCTTTAATCTGTTATACATATGAAACACAGGAGTTGAGAGATCTTCCCATGTAGCATTTATTTTCTGGATTGTAGATAGTGGCAGTAGCTATTGCTCTCAGAACCAGTTATTTTGTCTTTCAGTGCTATATCTGAAACTCTTTTCTTAAGCTCTTAATCCACACTGATAGTCCAAAAAGTATTTGTGAAGTACCTCCTATTTCCCAACCCATGTACTAGGTACTGGGGAAACAGACAAATGAAACAGATCCTGCCATCCAGGAATTTACATTCTAGTATGAAAAGACAACTTTATAAAAATATATCAGATATGCATATTTAAATAAATATATATGTGTATATATAATGCATTTCTAAATATATATCTTTATATGCACACATACACATACACATATCTATATATACATTATATACATTATACTTGTATGTATTAATGTAGATATACACACACATACATATGTGTAGAGGGTCACAGTCAGTGGGGAAACTCTGGGTGAGGTATAAGACCCTTCGGTCCAGAGGGAACCTGCTAACAGTGTCTGGTCCAGTTCCCCATCTTCCGTAAGGGCTCTCAGTCTTCCTAAGAAGTCAGGAGGCAGTGACAACCTGTGTTGAGATTGAAGCAGAGTGATAGCAGGTGGAAGAGTGATACCAGGCGACAAACTACATACAATAGCAAGTTGTTTATGTGATCCCATGTGCTCAGTATTGTTTTTGTTACATGATATAAAGGGGAAAGTTCTTGGAATAAATGGATTTCATTTTTCTTTATATTCTCACTATTCTTTATATTCTCTATATTTTCTTTTGCACGAAAGGGAGCTAAGAACTGGATGAACAATTCAGGGGAAGTGTCAGGTAACTATAGGCTTGGAAAAATTATACATAAAATAGTGATGTGGCAAAGAGCCAGTTTGTTCAAGAATTATTTTCTAGAATCACTCACCACTTTAATAGCACCTTTCTTTTCCAAGTACTTTATCTGAAATGATGCAAAGTTGGAGTAGGATATGTTTCATTGCCTCAAATTGAAGTCTTTTGCAGTTCCAAGATTCTGTTACTGATAATGTGCTATCATATCTTTGGGTTAAATGCAAACAGCATGAATAGCAATAGTGGGAATATATGTTATGGTTGATTCCTGCATTTTAATAACATATCCATGAATCACAGTTTCAGACAAAGGCAAGTCCATTTGTGTGTGCCTGAGGATAATAGCCAAATATGAAATGTACCCTAATAAAATTAAGCTATATCCCTTGGCTGCTGCTTATTTTGTTTACATGATGAATTAACTGTATGCAAACCTTTGCTTCCTGCATCTTGAATTTCTTAACTCCAGAGCCACATTAGGTCATCATGGTTTTTAATTACAACATAAAACTGTCAATGTAAGTTCTTCAAGAAATATAAAAGATAACAACTATATTTCAATACATTGCTATGAAATAAGATATATATATATATGTAATAAAAGTTTCTGTTAAAATACATTTATTACTCATTTAATTTTAAAATTGCTTGTATTTAATGCTCCTAATCTTCATAGTTGCTCCTCTTTTATCAAAGCAGGTGTTTTTTTTTTTTGTTTTTTGTTTTTTTTGTAAATGGGGAAATGGCCCACCATACAATGTTCCCACTGTATCTTATCTAAAGGAAAAATAGAAGGAAGATAACTTACCTACATATTGGATGTTCCAAGAAAAATGAGATTATTTTTCAGCAATAAATTAGTTTAGGACTGTTTTTGGCTAGGAAATTTCCCTTCTGAGGATCAGTATGGTTCCCTTCTAGGAAAACATATCCTACCTTTGTTTACTAGAGTTTGTTGGTGGGATAGAGGGTGAGTTATTTCTCATTGAGGAATATGCATTCCCCCATGCCAACTTAAAAAGTCCTTTCCTCCCTTTATTCCAGAGGATAATAATATGAGATGATAATATGCCAACCTTTGTTGGTTGCTTTATCTGATGACCAAGCAAGAACTTTAAAGTTCCACTATGTGCCAGTGGGTTAAACTGTAGCAGAATTTTATTTTCAATGTTTTTTTGTTATATAGAATTTCAGTTTTTGTATAGAGAGGAACTTGCATATAATTTGGGCTGGAAAAACCACTATAGTTTTAGATCATAACCCCATGTCATCTTCTCAGGCATTATATGTGAATATAAAATTTCATTATACATCATAATATTTATGTCTTCTGACTTCTATCTTTGTTCCCTAGAAGATTTATGCAGTGATCCAATAAAAATAGGCATCTTCTCTGCAACTAAAGGTCTTTGAGATTTAACTCCAACACTGAGATATAAAGGGAGGCACAAGCACAAGCACAGGAAAGCAGGATTTTAGGGCTAAGATTTTTTTTTCCAGAGCAAGAAGACCCGTTACTATTAATATTATTATTAGAATTAGCATCAATTTCTAGTATATCAAATGTTTCCAAATTAGAATGAAAACTTCCAAATCTCTCAAAGGGGAATTAAGTATTTCTATAGTACTTACTATGTTCTAGTCAAGGAAATGATAGAAAATTTTTATCCAAATGATATTTTGATAATGATATAAATTATGATATGAGGGACCAGTCATATTGTTTTTGCCTCTTTTTAAAAAATAAATTTATTTTCTTGGATAAAGGGAAGCATATAAAATAGTCCAGTATTCTCTCTTTCAGTTTCCTTTGGCAAATCTCAAACTACATTGGTAACAAAAGTTGTTCAAAGCTTTTTCTTTGCTTGACTTCTTTTATAGTAACATCTATTTTCAATCAAAATTCATTCATTTATATTTACAATAATACTTCATCCTCTAAGTCCTGAACTAGCAGAATTGTCAGATTAATGGCTTTTCTTAAGAGTTGTGAACTCCACCCCATGTTAGTCATTCAAGCAGCATCAACACATTTACCTGTCAACATTGTTAATAGGAATGTTTTATCTCATGCCAGGGAAAATTTTTATTCAGCTGCAAGCTAAAATAAATGGATCAAGAAGAAATGTAAAACAAAACAGAATTGTATATTGAATTTCTACTGTGAAAAAAAAAATTAGCCATTGGCAAAGTTTGCATTTTAGAATTTTTTTTAAATTTCCCTTCTTGGCAAGAGAGTCACTACCATTACTTACAACATGAATCAGGAATTCTTCCTTTATTCTCTCTGAAATACATTCCAAATATTGGTCTACTAAATGATAAAAATTATCATAATTTTGAGGTATTCATAGAAGAGAATCCAGCTATTATTATTATCTTCATTTTGGAAGTATCAATTGCTAAAAAAGTGGATATTACTTTTTAAATGTTGTTTGGTTTGTTATCCTTGGTTCTTAAAGAAGACCAAAATGACATCAGTATGTTAGAGCCAAATTAATGTATCCAACTGTGGCTGATCAGACCAACAGGAGCTCAGAACTCTGCCAGAGGTCAGACACAAATAGTCTCTATGAAAATTTGGGATAGATTCTCTAACTGTGCATCTTTTGTTTCTTCTGAGCTAATTCAATTCTTCTTTACTCATAATGCAGATCTTCTCTGATGAGAGCACACCATGCAGGATGATCCTGTGCCAGTGTCTCTCATGTCATACAATCAATGTGTGTAATGCTATACACACATATATAATATGTGTATATAAAGTCTTGCCTTAATTTCATATTTATATATATACATACATATATATGTATATACATATGTATATCAAACATTGCCTTTGTTGTATGTATGTATATGCATATATATGTATGTGTATACATACATGTATATATATATATATATATATATGTGTATGTGTGTGTGTGTATAAGTCTTACCTTCATTCTGGGGAAATAAAGCATCTTGACTCAGAAAAAAATGGAAATTTAATAAAGACATTACCTCATATCACCATTTAGGAATTTAAACCATCTTAATTACCACAACAAAGCCAAATGACCCCAGAAAGCCATCAGCAAATATTTGTTCTCATGTCTCAAAGAAACATGGTTATCTAAAAGCAACATTATATGGGCATATTTGAAAAAAGTTATGAAAGTAGATGACAAAATATTGTGAATTAATATCATTTAATATGACAGGCATGTTGTGAATAATATATGACAGGCATATTATTAATAGTATCATCTTATATGACAGGCAAAAAGCATTACAAGGAAAAAATGAAAATGAATCTGCAGGAAGTTTGGGTTGAGATCCAGCTGAAACAGATCATTCTCTACCTGTAGAATATAGGTCCTTGAAGAAGAGTACTGAACTTTTTTTTTTGTTTTTATATACTCAGCACAGAATCTGGCACATAGTAGGTATTTATAAAGTGCTTGTTGAATGCCTTAATTATACCAAGACTGGATAAAATAGAAAGTACTTCAAATAGACATTAATTGTAACATATTTGCCAACTCCTTAATAGCAATTTATTTTTATCATTGAAAAAATAAGAATGGCACTTAAAAGGATGAAGTTGACCAGATTAGCTGGATCTGACCAAATACATGGGGAAAAAATCCATATGAATTTCACATGAAAGATGGATAACCTTTAAAGGCACTCAGGGGTCAATTTTCAAGACATATCAAAAATATTCCAAAAGATGCCATACCAATCAAACTGCCAAGTTATTACTTTACAGATTTAGAAAAAATAATTTATCTGGAAGAACAAAATGTCAAGAATTTTTACATGAAGTAAAAAAAAGCAAGCAAAGATGGCCTGCCTATACCAGACTTAAAACTAAATTATAAAGCAGCAGTCAGAAAAAAAAAAAAAATCCGTACTGGCTAAGAAATAGAATAGTGATCAGTGGAATAGGATAGGTTTATAAAGTATTTGATAAATCCAAAGACTTCAGCTTCTGAAATAAGAACTCACTATTTCACAGAAATTGCTGAGAGAACTGGAAAATAGTATGATAGAAACGAGGTATTGACCAACATCTAAGCCCCATACCAAAATAAGGTCTAAATGGAATTGTGATTTAGACAAAAACAAAAGTGATACTTTAGGAGAACAAGGGATAGTCTGCAAAAAGGTGGAATTTATCACCAAAGAACATTATAAAAAATGCAAAGTGGATAATTTTGATTACATTAAATTATAAAAAGATTTTGTACAAACAAAACCAGTATAGCCAAGATTAGAAGGAAAGCAGAAAGCGGGGGGAAGGAGGGAGTTGACACAAAACATGTTTCTAATAAAGGTCTCATTTCACAAATATGTAGAGAATGGATTCAAAATTTTAAGAATGAAAGCCATTCCCCAATTAATAAATGGTCAAAGGATATGAACAATTTTCAGAAGAAATTAAAGCCATTTTAGTCTTATGAAAAAAAATCACTATTGATTAGAGAAATACAAATTTAGACAACTCTGAGTTATCACTTTATATCTCTCAGATTGGCTAAGATGACAGGAAACAATAATGATAAATCTTAGAGGGGATGTGAGAAAACTGGGACACTAATACATTGTTGGTGGTTGTGAACTGATGGAACCATTCTGTAGACAATTTGGAACTATGCCCAAACTACATGCTCTTATCTAGCTGTGTACCTATTGGGTTTGTATCCCAAAGAAATCATAAAAAATGGGAAAGGACTCAAATATACAAAAATGTAGCAGCCCTTTTTATAGTGACAAGGAACAGAAAATTGAGTAGATGCCCACTGAGCAGAGGAATGGTTGTATAAGTTATGGTATATGAATGTTATGGAATATTATTGTTCTAAAAGAAATAATGAGCATGCTGATTTCAGAAAAGCCTAGAAAGATTTACATGAACTGATGCAAAGTGAAGTAGAACCAAAGGGACATTGTACATAGAAACAAAATTATGTGATGATCAACTGTGATGGACATGGCTCTTTTCAGTTATGAGGTGATTCAAGGGAATTGCAGTAGTCTTGTGATGGAAAGAGCCACCCATGACCAGAGAGGGAACTATGGAGATTGAATGCAGATCAAAGCATAATATTTTTACTTTTTTGTTTGCTTGATTTTTTTTCATTTTTTCCCTTTTGATTTTATTTTTCTTGCACAGCATGACAAATATGGAAATATGTTTAGAAGAATTGCACATGTTTAACCTATATTGGATTACTTGTTATATAAGAGAAGAGGGAAGAAGGAAAGGAAGGAGAAAAATTTGGAACACAGAGTTTTGCAAAAGTGAATGTTGAAAACTATCTTTGCATATATTTGGAAAAATAAAAAGCTATTGTAAAGATTTTTTAAGATTGCTAGGTAATTGCAGACTGTATCACTATCAAAAGATGACAACTACAAACTTATATGACTAGTTTTGGGTTTTTTTAATGTTTAAATATATAAACAAGATGACTTGATTTAAAAAAAATATGGGATGGGAACAAACAAGCTTTTTTTTTTTTTAATTTTTTTTATTATATATATATTTTTTTTATAATATTATCCCTTGTATTCATTTTTCCAAATTACCCCCCTCCCTCTATTCCTTCCCCCCGATGACAGGCAATACCATACATTTTACATGTGTTACAATATAGTCTAGGTACAATATATGTGTGTGAATATCATTTTCTTGTTGCACAATAAACATTAGAATCCGAAGGTACATGCAACCTGGGCAGACAGATATTAGTGCTAACAATTTACATTCACTTCCCAGTGTTCCTTCTCTGGGTGTAGCTACCTCTGTCCATCATTGATCAACTGGAAGTGAGTTGGATCTTCTTTATGTTGAAGATTTCCACTTCCATCAGAATACATCCTCATACAGTATTGTTGTTGAAGTGTACAGTGATCTTCTGGTTCTGCTCATTTCACTCAGCATCAGTTGATTTAAGTCTCTCCAGGCCTCTCTATATTCCTCCTGCTGGTCATTTCTTATAGAGCAATAATATTCCATAACCTTCATATACTACAATTTACCCAACCATTCTCCAACTGATGGACATCCATTCATCTTCCAGTTTCTAGCTACAACAAAAAGAGCTGCCACAAACATTTTGGCACATATAGGTCTCTTTCCGCTCTTTAGTATTTCTTTGGGATATAATCCCAGTAGTAGCGCTGCTGGGTCAAAGGGTATGCACAGTTTGATAACTTTTTGGGCATAATTCCAGATTGCTCTCCAGAATGGCTGGATTCTTTCGCAACTCCACCAGCAATGTATTAGTGTCCCAATTTCCCCACATCCCCTCCAACATTTATCATTATTTGTTCCTGTCATCTTAGCCAATCTGACAGGTGTGTAGTGGTATCTCAGAGTGGTCTTAATTTGCATTTCTCTGATCAGTAGTGATTTGGAACACTCTTTCATGTGAGTGGATATAGTTTCAATTTCTTCCTCTGAGAATTGTCTGTTCATATCCCTTGACCATTTATCAATTGGAGAATGGTTCGGTTTCTTATAAATTATGGTCAGTTCTCTATATATTTTGGAAATGAGACCTTTGTCAGAACCTTTGTTTTTAAAAATATTGGGAACAAACAAGCTTTAACAAACAATTTTTCTATAGTAAACCAGATACTGTCACAAATTCATTGTATTCATTTTTTAAATCACATTAATTCCTATTTAACAAATGAATAGTTCTCAAAAGGTGTACTGAACTTGCCCAAGATAACTCCAAGTAGAAAGTAATGTTTTTTTGAATTCCAAATCCATTATTACTACTTTGCCAATCTTAATACTTTTCCTCTCTTAATAGATAAAATGATGTCAGCTTCAGAAATTTAATATTTTTTGTTGTTTTAAATTTAATGCACTCACAAAAAGGGAACAGTTCTTCTTACAAAGTAGAATAGGAAAAGATTACAGGTATAAAGAAAATCTCCATTATATACAATTTGCTATTTTTTTAATTTGGCATGTTACTTCAGAACTATCATGCACCTGTAATTCCTGATGAGCTTCCCTTCTGTTATCTTCTATGTCTAAGGCTGGATTTGATTGATTTACCCAATCTAGACATGTTGCCTCACATAAAGAAAATGAAAAAAAAATCAATCTCAATTATAGACTCTAGATTAAATACAAAAAAAAAAAAAAAACTTCAGTATTAGGATAACATTGCATAGAAATGGTGTTCCAATAGGGTAAGGAAATTTGGTCATGTCCCAAAAGTCATCTGTAAATTACCAAGCTGTTTTAGAACTGAAGTCATTTCTAGAGCTTGGAACAACTGCGATCTTCCTTAGAAAGGAACTATTTAGGGGGAAGGAGATGCTTCAGCTTTGACCTTTGCCTACCTAGCTTCCAGCTTGTTCTCCTTAGCCAGGAGAGGACTTTGCAAACTTTGAAGGGTCTGGAGGATATTGGACTATCTTCCCATTGGTGTGCTGGAGGCATTTCCAAATTAACTCATAGCAACATCTGTACTCATAGTCAAAAATGAACTGGATCGAGACTCATACCTTCACCAGCATCCCAGTAAAGAAACAATTTTCTTTTATTACATTGTGCTAAGCTTGAGCCCACTTTCCCCTAGACTCTATATTTGTAGGAAACTATGTCAGAGACAATGGTGGAAAAACAGTCATGTTTTGTGACACTGGTTCTTCCTGTGGCACCTAAGTAAATACGCCTTTCTAAAAATTATTCTAAACTGCTCATTTGCATGGGGTAGAACAGGGAGGGGATAAGCCAACAATGAGGGCTCAAGCAACTGGCATTTAAGAATTGCTCCCTACTTTCGGAGGTATTCCTAAGACTTTGTAGTAGAGACATAACCTTGCTTCAGGATCCCACTCTTCTTTGAGTGGGAATTGGGATAAAGATCCACACTGTGATCTATATAGGAAATTTCAAAATATGCTTCAATGACCATTTTTTGGTTTCTTTTCATGTTTTTTGACAATAGTATCATTACTTCTCCACTTTCTGCCAAATCCCTTCTTTCCCCAATAAAATAAAAGGAAATCATAATCTTGTAATACATAACATAGTCAAGCAAAGTAAATTGATACATTCTCCATGTGCAAAAATGTATATATCATTCTATAACTATATTTCTATATCAGGTATTGGCTAGAATACTTCACCATCGGATATCTGGAGTCATCATTGGTCATTTCTTTGACTAAAGTTCTTAAGTCTTTCAAAGTTGTCTTTATAATGTAGTTTGCTGTTTCAGTTGTTCACCTGGTTCTGATCACTTCCTTCAGATTTCTCTGATATTATTACTGTCATCATGTCTTATGATACAATAATGTTTTATATTCATATACTTTTTTTTCAACCATTCCCCAAATGATGGGTACATCCTACTTTCTAGTTCTTTACTACAACAAAAAGAGGTACTTTAAATCTTTTATACAAATATATACACATATATGCACACAGACACACACATATGGGTTTTTCTCTTCTTTCTTTGAATCTTTTAGAGTATAAAGTTTAGAAATAGTATCATTGAATCATACAGTATATACAGTTTAATTACTTTTAGGGAATAGCTCCAAATTGCTTTCCAGAATGCAAGACAAATTCACAACTTCCAAAAAGTGCAATCAAAGTGTGTGTCTTCCCACAGACTTCCAAAATTAAAATTTTGCAAACTCTTCAAAAATACAGAATTAGATAGAAGAGGCTTGTCTTACCACTACCAAGGAGGTAGAAATCATGTAAAGAACAGAGATTATTCACTTTAATGGTATGATTGTCATGTTTTGAACATATTTCATAAATATTTCTGGAAGAAAAGTAAAAGCAATTTAACAATTTATATGCTTGTAAATAAATTTTTGGTGGTTCTTAACATTTGTTGCTATAATGGAAACCAAAAATAAATGTTTTCCAATCTGTGCTTTCTATTTTTGAATGTTTCATGAGCAATGCTTTATTTTAATTTTAAATAAATTCAGATCAACTTCATTAATGAAGTAAAATACATAAATCTTTATACATGTAATCAAGATTTATTATTTCCATATATTTTTTACCAGCAAGGTTACATTTCATTTATTTTAAAATATATTATAAAAATAGTACTCTTAAAATAATATTCAGTTGTGGCTTGGGAAAACCCAATATATTTTCAATGATGAGCTAAAGGTATTCATGCAGATATTATAAGGAATAATTTGCCAATATCTGTGAACAGAGAAAATTTAAAAAGAAAAAGCAAACAGTGGCACTAGAAAAGCATTAATTACTCAAGTAACATTGCAAAATGCTGTATATTTTTGTGTAAAATCTAAAGACTTTAACATTGTCAGTTTAAATGTACGAATTTTAAATAGCTGATTTTCATAAAGTAGTTAATTTTACATAAGTTATATGCAGCATTTATCAGTAATTCTCACACTTTTACTAGCTACTGTAGCTAATTTTGCTTTCTTAGGAAACTATTCTGAAGTGTTAAGAAATAACTAGTTATTTCTCTTTATTAAAAATTCTAATCAAGCTACACTAATTTATTATAAAATTATATTTCATATATGTTGATTTAGAATTAATGAGTCATTAAAAAACCCATGGCCTCTGACCCAGAAAACTCATTATGACACACAATATGTCACGTACACTAAAATGTTCATAATTGCATGTCTTATAGTAGCAAAGAACTGTAAATAAAATAATTGCACATCAACCAAGGAATGTTCAACAAGTTGTAGTATGTGAATGGAATATTACCATGCTGTGAAAAACAATAAATCTGATGGAAACATAGTGGCCTGGGAACAATAGTAAGAACTGAGGCAAAGCAAAGTGAGTAGAACCAGAGAAACAATACGCAGTTTGTCTACAATGATGTAAATGTCAGAAACAAGGATGACAAAACAAATGAAACTGAATGCTATGAAATAGCTTGGAACAAAAAAAGGAGATTTGAGAATATACCTCTCTCCCTTTACAGGTGCAGGTAGGGGTGTGGGCCTGTGATGTCATATGTGGCTAATATGATAGTTTTGTTCAAAGTTTATGTTCTCTTTTTCTTTTTTATTGTTTATGCTTTATTAGTAGTGATGGTTTTCTGAGAGGGAAAGACTATATTGAGAAATAGAGGTGAAGTAAAATCAGAATTCTCAACATACAGTTTTTAAAAGGATGTCATGTCCATCAACAAGCATTTGTGTTCCAGATTGGGGAAGCAAAGATAAAATAAGACATTCTCTGCCCACTAGAAGCTTGAGGGATGTGAGTGGGGCAGTCAAGTAAGAAGAGCACAGTCTAAGCCTTGAGGGAAAACACATCCACTAACTGGGGAGAAAGGATTCAGCCAATGTTTGCAAAGGCACAGAATGTCATAAATGGGGAACAGTAAGGAACCAATTTGACTTGACTATAGAGTGCATGAAGATAAGTCATATATGTTTGACAGTGTAGGCTTGAGGTAGATTATAAAGAGCTTTGACTTTCATCTTTCATATCTAATCTGTGGTTAAGTCTTGTTGATTTTTATCTTTACAACATCTCTAGAATAATCCCCTTTCTCTGCTCTGATGTTGCCAATCACTCTAGTATGAGCCTTTGTCACCTCATGCCTGGACCATTGCAAGAACCTGTTGCTTGGTTTTCCAGCTTCAAATCTCCAATCCATCCTCCACTCAGCTGTCACAAAGAAATTGCAAAAACACAGATAAAGCCATGTCAGATGCTCCCATTCATCAAAATCCAAGTGATTCCCTATGACCTCCAGATCAAATACAAGATCCTGTGTTTTGCTTTTAAAGCCTTTTATAACCTGGCCCCCTCCTACATTTCCAAGCTTATACCTTGCTATCCTCCATGTATGTGTGAGTGTCTATGGGTTTGTATAAACACTGACACACACACACACATATATATATATGTGTGTGTGTGTATTATGTATATATACATATATATATGTATTATGTATATATACATACCTTATCTTCTATGTACATATATAGATGGGGAACAATGAGTGTTTTGTGTGTATGTGTATACATGTATATGCATGAATTTATGCATGTATATATAATGATATTTTTGTGTATACATATATAGGTGGGGAATATTAGATTATATGTTCCTGGAGACAGGGACTGTTTTTATTTTTGTATTTCCACAGCACTTAGCACGGGAAATGGAACATAATATGTGCTTAATTAAATATCTTGTTATTTACTAGACTAAACATAAATTAGAAAATTTTGCATTTTACCTTAAAGATTATAGGGAACCTAGGAGCTTTTGGAGCAGTCATTCAGGTGTATTTTAAAGCATTTACCATGAGCCAAAAACTGTATTAATCATTAGGGAGTCAAAGAAACATAAAACCCACCTTTGCTTTCAAGAAGCTTATTTTAAAAAGAGCAACAGCAAATAATTAGATATATACAAGAATATATACATATATAATACATGCATATATATGGGGTGATGATCTGGCTGTAGAATTTGAAGAACAAAAAGCAAACCAGTGTAGCCAGATTGTTGGATTCTTGGGGTGGGGATGCATGGAGGGAATTGAGAGGTATTTAAGAAAAGACAAAGGGTATACTCCAAAGAGATTTTTGATATTTTATTATGAAAGCACTAGGGAGCTATTAGAGTTCATTGAGCAGAGGTGTGACATGGTCTGACCCACACCAAGAAAGTCATATTGATAGTTGAGTGGAGGGTGGATTAAAATAGGGAGAGACAAGGCGAGCAAATCAGACTGTTACCATAGCCCAGGGGAGAGGTAATGAGGGTCTGAACTACTATCATGAATGTGTGAATGGAGAGAAGAAGGCATATATAAGGCATATGAAGATATAACAGAAGGAGACGAGAAGAGAACAAGCATTTATTAAGTACCTGCTGTGTGCCTGGCTCTATGCTAAGTGCTTCATAAATATTATCAATTGGATATAAAAATGAGACAACCAAGATGATTTAGAGGCTGAGTCCTAGTGATTAGGAGGATATTTATATCCTTGGAAGTAATAGGGAAATTCATAAAATGGGAGATTTTGTGGGGAAAAAATTAAATTCTGTTTTGGATATATTAAATAGAGATATCTTTCGAGAGTCTTTGTGAGACATGTGCTTTAGAAATGTCATTTTAGCAGTTCTGTGTAGAATCAGAGGAGAAGGCATGGACAAAACCTTGTAATTATGCATAAGGATCCAGCAAGAGACTAAAAAGGAGCAGCCAAAAGGAACTGGAAATTGAGTGGATGCCCATCAATTGGGGAAGACCGAATAAGTTTTGATATTTGAATATAATGGAATACTGTTGTTCTATAAGAAATGATCAACAGACTGATTTCAGAAGTCTGGAAAGATTTACATGAACTGATGCTGAGTGAAGTGAGCAGAACCAGGGGAATATTGTACACACATAAACATTGTGTGATGATCAATTATGACAGACTTAGCTCTTCTCAGCAATATAGTGATCCAAGACAATTCAATAGACTTGGGATAGAAAATGTTATCTGTATTCAAAGAAAGAATGATGGAGACTAAATGCAAATTAAAGTACACCGTTTTCACTTCTGGGAGTGGTTTTTTTTCTTGTAGTTTTTCCATTTTGTGCTGATATTTCTGATGATACTATAGAAATATGTTTAAAACAATTGTACATGGATAACCTCTTATCAGATTGTTTGCTGTCTTGGGGAGGGTGAAGGGAAGGAAGGGAGGGAGAAATAAATTTGGAACTCAAACTCCTTGCAAAAATAAATGTTTAAATTTTCTTTATATATAACTGAAAAAAAATAAAATACTAGTTTAAGTTTAAAAATGAGCAACCAGACAAGTAAAGGGAAAAAAAAAAAACAATGAAGAACCTAAAATTAAAAAAGAATCCAGGTGAGGGTAGTCAATAGCCAATATCAGATGCAGCAGAGAGATCAAAAAGCATGGAGATTTAAAAAAAGCTAACTGGATTTGGCCAAAAAAGATGTGTATATGCATGTGTGTATGTATATAAAATATATATTTTTTACATTTGTATGTATGTATGTATTTCTCATATAATTGCTAGTATAACTTGAGATCGGATACAATGAGAATTCCCTTCTTTCTCCTTCCCCCTTATAATTTAATTTTAGGGTCATATGTTATTCCATATAAATGTTATTCTCTTATCCAATTCTGTGAAGTTTCTTATTAATATTTTGATGACATCACAATAAAACTGAAAGTTAAGTTGAGTAATAGCAGTTTAAGTAGGCTGAGTTTGACCTAGCCATGCACTTGAAGAAATAAAATTGTAGTCTAGAAATATAAAGCACATCAATAATGTATCTAAACAATAATTAGGAATATAAGAATAAAATATTCAGGCTTATATGAAGACTAAAAATCTTCTAGTTGCTTAATTCATAAAAAACAAAATGTAGAAATAAATTATAAAAGATATTAAATATATAAATAAAATACCTTGAGATTATAAGTAGCCGCAAAATTGCTAATCAGATCAAATCTATATAAATCAAGGGAGAAAGTTAGAAAAGACAAATGATTATTCCCAGAGTGTAAATTTATTTCTTGCCTTTGCTAATGTACTATAACCCAGACTTAGGTTTTGGTAAATATTAAATGTTTTTCAAAAGGGAAATCGTGTACAGAATATACTATCTACCACTTCACAAAGTGAATGAGAAATTGAAATATTTTTAATTAACCAGTACAATGTTAAGAAATCACTTCAGAACTCTTTTAGAAATTTAGAAATCTTTACCATTTAAATTAAGTTAATTCAATGTCCCTAGAGTCATTCAAGTAGATTTGTGACCCACCTCTTTGGCCACACACCTGAAAATTGATTTTATTTATAAAGAGTGTTTCAATTTGGAGAACTGTTTCCTTGTTTTTAACCACATAGGAGTGAACATATCATAGCTGATAGACATTCTTTTTCAAAATGGGTATATTCTCTCCTCATTCAGGAAACTCTTGGGTTTTCAGCATACAAATGCTGGCCTCATTATCTTCCTTCTTTTTTTACCTTACTGCTGTTTTTTTTCTTCTTCTTCATCTTTTGCAGATGTCAAAGGTTCTCAGCAAGTCTCGGGATCTTAAATTGTCTGACACACATTTAGATTCACCTGCAATACAGTAAGTGCCACCGAGCTACCTCTGCATTCATCCAACAATTATCTCTTTTAAGTTATAATTTCTTGGTTTCTGAGAGTTTTTAATAAGACCTTAAAACTGTAAATTAAAATTAAAGTAATTTATTCATGGACAAATTTAACAATATTTTGCCTCAAATAAGTCAATTGTCCTCTGAACATAAGTGTATTCTATCATGAATTATGAAATTACTTCCTTCCTGTTGCTTTCCTAATACTGAGCCTAACCTATCCTATATGGTCTTTCCCTTATATACTCTACAGTGACTCTGAACCTGTACATCCATGATTATTTTTGGTTAGTCTCTTCTCATTCCCACTAACTTATTTCCACCAAAACAATGTCTTCCCCAAACCTTCAAGAAAATTGCCTAGATCTGACTAGGTCACTCCCACTCAAAAACTTTCTGGGGTTCCTGTTGCTTCTGGGATAAAATACAAATTCTGTTGTCTAGTATTTAAAGCACTCTGCTACTGAATATGTAATATGAAATAAAGCAAGAAAAGTAGGTTGGAATCAATAGCAGTTCCAACCTACTTTTCTTGCTTTATTTCATATTATTCCCTTTAAATGACTCTACATTGTAGCCAGACTGTACAACTAGCTGTTCCCTAAAATAAACAGACGATTTTCCTCTTCTTTATTTTTGTTCAAACCATCCTCCATGTGTGGAACCCATCTCCCTTCTCATCTCCTCTTTTCAAAACCCTTCTTTTCTTTGAAGATTTGCTGTTGTGTCACCTACTTTGGATTGCCTTCCCTGATTTCTACCGCTGAAAGTATTCTACTTCAAATAGAACTAGAACATTTTGTTTGGATTTCTCTTTTGTCCCTATTATGCTCCATCTTTGACTCTCTCCATCCTTAAGTAAAAATTAAAGGGCTGGGTTTTTTTTTTTAATTTTATAAAATTACCTTATTTATTGAGTAGGCACTCAATAATATTTATTAAATTGAATCTTATGATAGCACTGTATTAGAGAATGGAATAGTATAAAGAATCCATATGCCAGTCTGTATTAACAGAGCTTGTTTTCTTTCTGGTAGCTCCCTGTGCCAATGAAATCAGGGAGAAAGAGAAGAAACAGAGCAGGAAGGAGGGAGAGAAGAAGGAATTTTAAAACAAAATAGCATTTTAAAAATTTAGGAGGCAGCAAGGTGGGGCAGTGGATAGAGCGCCAGCCCTGAAGTCAGGAGGACCTGAGTTCAAATCTGGTCTCAAACACTTAAGGCTACCTGGATGTGTGACCCTGGGCAAGTCACTTAACCCCAATTGCCTCAGCAAGGAAAAAAAAAATTAGGTCATCTTTTGTATCCATCAGTTCAATTGAGTAGTATATGATTATAATATGGTATATATGATACTATATATGTGTGTGTATATACATATATATATATATGATATATGATGTAATATATGAGAATACTATGGTAAAGTCTTGCCCTGAAGCATTATGATGCCATAGTAGTTCAGGAATTGCATGTAGTCAGAGATAGAGATTCCCCAATAGGGAATATACAAACTGACAAAATCACTCTAGAATTTGAAAAGTCTAAGTTTCATGATAATCTATTAAGTTACATAGTGCAAGTCTTATTATCCCATCTTATGGGGTATGTGGGCTGCCCAGGGCTGCTTATCCATCTTTGGTGTCCACTGATTGACCCAGCTCTCATTTGTAGCTCCCAGAAGTGATTGCAGCAGCCACACCCCATAAGCCATCTCGGCAGAAGAGCTAAGTCAGGGTAAGGGTAACCAGCAGGCCTCAAACCCAAGTTAACTTCCCTGAGCAACATGAAGACTTTCCCCAGCAGAACGAGTGGATGAGAACAGTTTATTCCAACAGCCGTGAAGGCAGCTGAAGCAGGCTCTATGGAGAGCTCAAAGGTTAGTCAGGGATCAAATGGGCACCAAGGTTACCTCCTGCATCCTGAGCTATTCTTGACTTTCATTTGGTAATTACACCTTGATGGCTTAGGCAAAGTGAGACTGAGAACTTTGTACAACCGGGCCTCCTGAATCCCACCCACAGACAAGTCAAAACATCACCTATGATGTCATTGGTCGTCTTCAAAAAGGAAGGACAAGCAACAATTCACACTTTATAAATAATGGCTTAACTCTACTTACCTACATTCCTGATTCCCTATCTCTTTTTCCTCCAGGATTTGATCCTTGAGTTAGCCCTTCTCTCTCATTTTCGATGTCAATCAAACTCTCCATAGATACATACAGTTCTCCCCATCCAAGCCTTTATATCACCCTTCCATGCCCTTAAACTCTCATCCTCTTCAACCATTACCAGCCAAAGCCTTAGAACTTGCCACCTCCATCTGTTCACATTTCAACCCAATGCAGTCTGGTTTATGACTCACTGCTGAGTTTAAACTATTGTCTCCAAGGTTTTCAAGTTTCATAAGTGGTCAATCCATTTACCTTTTCTTGTTCTCATTTTGCTTGACTTCTGCTAAACTCTTGACATCATCAACTATTTCCTTCTCCTTTGGTTTCTGTGACACTACTATATCTTACCACAGTTCTCCTCTTAGCTCTACAATTATTCCTTTTTCATCTCCTTTGTCCAGAACCCCAAGCTCTGTGCTTGGCCCTCTTCTTTCTCTAAACTCTATCTTTGGTGTTTTTATAAATTGTTTTCCTTCCTAATCTTCCCCCATGGAATTAATTGCCATATAAATTCAAGGAAGAAGAAAAGGACTAGATCTATAATTTCACTGATACAAGAAGCTCCCAAATGAGGAAACCACTTCCATGCAGGTCAGAACCTTCTCTGCCAATTATAGTCTTGAAAAGTTTCCAACAGCACCGAGAGGTTAAGTTGCTCAAGGTGACATAGCTAATGTGTTAGAGGTAGAATTTTAAACTAGTTTACTCTGGCTCCCAAACCAGTTCTGGCTCCATACTGATTCTCACATTCATGCCTTCATATAGTTCCAAGATATCCAGCTCAAATCTCTTTCCTGAATTCCAGTCCTACTGCTTCCTAAACATTGCCACCCAGATATTCAAAACTGAGTTTATAATCCCTAAAAACCTGTTCTTCTTCCAAGGTTAACTGTTTCATTTAAGAGTCCCACAGTCCTTCTAATGACCGAAGTCCTTCCTCCCCAGTCCCAGCCAGTTGCCAAGTCTTATCATTTCTGCCTCCATAAAATCTCTCATACTAGATTCTTTCTCCTTTTAGTCACCTAGGTTCACACTCTCGATGTCATCTCTGATTCTTTTTTCTTTTCCCCTCACAGATCCGATCACTTGCCAAGTCTTTTCCATTCTATCTCCACAAAGTCTCTCACATGTATTCTCTTCTATTTCTATAGTCTCTAACCAAATTCAGTCCCTCATCACCTTTTCCATAGACTCTTCCAATCATTTCCCAGTTGTTCTTATTTCCTCCAAGCTCTCAATCACATCCTCTAGGTAACTGTCAAATTGATAATACCTAAAATACACATCTGATGGATGAAGATAGTAGTTTCAAAATACATTAAGATAAAATTTGAAATCTTTATTCTTACTTATATTTAAACATCTGATATCCCTCAGGAAACTCTTTGAAATCAAAGACTATGTAATATTTTTCTTTTTATCTCCCCAGTACCTAGCACAGTATCTTGCACATATAGCACTTAATAAATGTTTGTTGAATTTTAACTGAATTGTAGTGGACCAGACAAATCAAGTGATTTGCCCTACTTTCCATTAAGTTTCAGAGCCAGGATTCAAAATTATGTCAAATCTAGTCTTCTAGACTAGACTATAACAATTCAGTAAAATTTCAGCTACCTTAAACATTTAGGATATGAGCCAATCTGAGTAGCTGAGAATGGAATTCTGGAAATTTTTGAGTAAAAAATTCAATTTTTCCCTTCAATGCAACAGTGTAGTTTGTGTAGACAACAGAGTAAGTTTGTGATCTTATTTTTGACTCTATCATTATTCATTTCCATTTAATACCATATAAAAAGAAATGAATGATTAGAAAAGCAGACTCAAACTACTTCCCTGTTTTCTTAAAGAACTTAGTTCTTTTATTCATTACACAAATCTAAGAACAAAACAAAACAAAAATCTCAATGATAATACAGTGATGTCTTTAAGATCTATTCATGTGTATAAGCCTGTTCACCCATACACTCCATTGCCCCATGTTATTATGCTTTTTGAGTTCTCCTATTTTGAAGTTCGTATTTATATTGTTTTAGAAGACCACTTAGGGAGTTTTCACATGTTTTCCTTTGTGTTGTTAGCAAATACATAAGTACAAGATTCTTTTTCTAACTCAAAAAAAAGTTACAAATTTTCTTCAATTAAATTCTTTATTCAGAACTTTCCAGAATATTTATAGTATGTTTTTTGTTTAACATAGTTGACTCTTATTTTGAAATACTTATATTTATATATTAATGTTTTAACAGACCTGTTAGGGAGTTTTCACATGTTTTCCCTTGTTTTGTCAGCAAATACATAAATGCAAGATCCTCTTTCTAATTCAAAAGAATGTTACAAAGTTTCTTCAATTCTTGTATATTCTCAATGTGTGTTCTTCAACTTTAATCATTTTCCAATTGTCTTGTACTTGACATAAAAGAATCTACAAAGTTTGCAAAGGTTTTCTTAGCAGACTTTAACAAACTACTAGCAAAATAATTATAAGTTTTTTTAGAGTATCAGACATGGAAAGGATCTGAAAGACCATCTAGTCCAAATTCTATATCTTACAAATGAAAAAAACTGAGTCCTAGAGAGGCCATGGCCTAACCTCAATGAAATGTTGATGTCATCTTCCTCCAAAAGGCTTTGTACATTGAGGCTATCTGAGAGCTTTTAAAAATCTTAGCTACAATTGAGTCTTTTATAAAAATGTAGTTTCCAAAATAAGGCAATTGCAAATATTTCTTAAATTGTGAATAAAGGTGATTTAAGAATCAGTTGGGTCTTTCACCAGGAAAGAGCCCAATTCTAAATGATAAGGTATTTTGAATAAAGAACTACACATATTAGGAAACTGAGGCAAACAGGGTTAAATGATTTGTCCAAGGTCACACAGCTACTAGCATCGGGCGCCAGATCTGAACTGAGGCCAGATTTGAACTCAGAAAAGTTCCAAATCCAAATCCTACCTCCAACTCCAGGATTCTATATATTGCACCAACTCTGATACCAGAGTGTCCTACAAATATTCGTTGAATGGAATTATTATCATCATCAGGTTTTAAGCTCATCATCCTGGGAAAGTCTGAGTATTATAAGGAATATAGAAAGTGATCATAGCATTTATCTAGGGTGAAGTACTTTGCAAAAATATTTACGTATAGATCATTAATCTTATCACTACAGCAATGCTCTGAAGTGTTATTATTATCTCCACTTTACAGGTAGTAAAATTCAACCTGGGCAAGATTAAATGACTTCCCCAGAGTCACAGAGGTAGTAAGTAAGAATTTGAACTCAGATCTTCTGACTCCAAGACCAGTCTTCTCTCCGCTATATCACTGAACTAAGAAAATAATATTCTCAAAGATCTTCATCTAAGGAGAAAGAATATGCATTTTTAAAAATAATAACTTCAAAACAAACACTAAGAAGAAAATGGAAACTCTGAAAAAAAGTTGGGATAATATTGTTTCTGACTTTTTTTTAAACTATTGTTCCTCCTAAGATTATAACTGCCTATATTGCTTCCCTACTTGGAATTCAAAACCACTCCATGAGCCTCAGATAATTTTCCCAATTGGCTGAGATATTTTCAGTCCAGAATTCTTAACCTTTCTTGTGTCATAAACCTTTTTGTCAGATGGATGGAGCCTATAGACTGCTTCTCATAGACAAGTGTTTAAATGTAAAAAATAAAATGTGTGGGATTATAAAAAGAAAGTAATTATATCAAAATACAGATATCAGAATATTTTTTCTAAGTTTATAGACCCCTGATTGAGAATTCTTGCTTAACTTAAAACAACTCTGAAGTCACATCTCATATCAATTGGATTGGCTAACATGACAGAAAAGGAAAATGATAGTTGCTGGAGGATCCATGGAAAAATAGGGATACTAATGCAATAGAGTTGTGCACTGATCCAACCATTCTAGAAAACAATTTGAAACTACATGCAAATAGCTATAAAACTGTGCATACCCTGTGCCCCAACAATATCAATATTTTTGTCTGTACCCCAAAAGATCAAAAGAAAGGGAGAAGGACCTATTTGCACAAAAATATTTACAGCAGCTTTTTCTGTGATGGTAAAAAAAAATTAGAAATTGAAAGGATGTCCATCAATTGGGGAATGACTAAACAATATTCGCATGATTATTATAGAATGTTATTGTAATATATGAAAAGATAAGCAGCATAATTTCAGAAATACCTAGGAAGTCTTATAAGAACTGATATAATACAAGGAGAACATTGAACACAGCAACAGGAATATTGTAACAATGATCAACTGTGAAAGACTTAGCTACTCTGATCAAGACAACTGATCCAGAACAAATTTGTAAAAATGTAATTGGTGATCAATGATGGACAGAATCAGCTACATCCAGAGAAGGAACACTGGGAAATGAGTGTAAACTGTTTGCATTTTTGTTTTTCTTCCCAGGTTATTTTTTACCTTCTGAATCCAATTCTTCCTGTGCAACAAGAAATTCGGTTCTGCACACATATATTGTACCTAGGATATACTATAACATATTTAACATGTATGGGACTGCCTGCCATCTAGAGGAGGGGGTGGAGGGAAAGAGGGGAAAATTCAGAATAGAAGTGAGTGCATGGGATAATGTTGTAAAAAATTACCCATGCATATGTACTCTAAAAAAAAGTTATAATTATAAGATTAATTTAAAAATTAATTAAAAAATTAAAAAATATAATTGGAAAATATTTAGTAAAATAAGTATGTATGTATTACAAAAAAAGAACTAAGAGAAAAGACTGGAAAAGAATCTGCTCTATAATTTCTTGTAAGAGTCCTGGAGTTAGAGTTGGAAGATCTGGATTCAAATCCTGATCAGCTGCTGCCTGTGTAATCCTTTAAGCAAATCATTCTCCCAGCCTCCTTTTCCACATCTGAAAAATGTGTAGCATGAACTAAATGGTGACTAAAAACCATTGTGACTGAATCCTATGATCTTTTGCCTGAATCACTATCAGAACGGTTAAAGTCCATTCCCATTGGCCTTCCTAAGAACTACAAGAAAGTTTTGAATGTGCCCAACAAATCATTTACATACATATACATATATATATCTAAATATATGTGTGTGTGTATATATATATGTATATAGTTTTTTTAAGTTTCACGATGAATTTTTTTTTTTACCTAAGAGCTCTAGTTTGCTTAAATCTTTGGGTTTTCTTAGTGCCCTGAACTTAAGTTTTAAATATCAACAATATATTTTAAGGTTTATTCAAAGCATATTTCTTACAATAAAATAAAAATTATTAGATTGACCTAATACCATTACTCTTTTACAGTTGAGGAAGTGGGCTCAGAGTGGTTCACTTCTTACGCTCACAAGGCTCACAAGTCCCATGTTTCATTAATTTTATTGAAATGCCTTAATTTCCATAGTATCCAGAAGATACTGAGCTTGTCCATAGACATGCATAATTCTGGTCAAGATAACTTGACATTACCATTGACCTTTCTAGTGATAGAAAATACTACTCCTTTTAATTTGATTAGATACAACCCAATTCAATCCATTATGCATTTAATAAGGACCTGGGACTGTAAGACTGTGTTTTCCCAAGAGAATTGTGCATCCCAGAATATGCCAGCAACAGTGGTCTACAATCTATAGGGGTCTCTTTGAGCTTGTCCTAACAAAGGCTTTTTCTCCCTGACAAAGGCACTTTCTGTCTTTCCTTTGTGCATTTCTTCTTATTAAATTGTCTGCGCTTTTTTGTCTCTTTGTAACATTGCCCATGTATTATGCTGTTTGCTGCTACCTTTGCCAGCTTTTTACTGAAACCCCTGTGAGTATTTTCTAATCTCTGTAGTAGTAATTAGAAGTTGTCTTCGGCTTTCTTAATACACATATTTGTGGATACATACATATATGTGTGTGTGTGTGTGTATGTGTGTGTGTGTGTATGATATAGATAACTTGCCATTTCCTTAACTTAGCCATTCCCATTCCCTCTTTATCTAATATTTCATCAAGATCATGAGGTTACCCAGCTTCAGAATATTTGTGAACTCATCAGTCATCAATACTGGGTCCACTTTTTCACTAAACTGCTTATTTGTTCTACTTCTCAAGCTATAAGCTTCTTTTCATCTCATTAATTCTTATGAAAAAATAGGTAAGACTCCACAATTTGCCTTTATTCTGACTTATTATCATTTTCACAACTTAAGTTCCCATTTCTCTTTGTTACATCTTTGCTCTTTTAGCTTTACCATCACCTTCACTTCTTATCTTTGTCCTCTTTGGACATTTTGCCATAATTAATTACAATTGTGTTGGCATAATATGTCAGCCCTATGTGCTCATCCCTGTAAGTATGGTGAGGGATATAGATAATATATAAAATATGTTTCTACTCTCTTGGAGATTAAAATTCAGTTGGGAAAATAGAACTAAAGCAATTAGATAAAAATAAAAATATATAATTCAGTACTAAATAGTGGCATGGTACAGATTATAAATCTATAGGAAGATCCTTGGGCATCTGAGTATTGGGGAAGATTTCCAGGAAATAAACTTTATCTGTTTACATGTTACAGGGTAGCTAGGTAGTACAAATGGATAAAGGTAGACCTGAGTTCAAATCCAGCATCAGATACCTCTAGGAAGTATCTTATGTGATCTTGGGCAAATTGTTTAACCCTGTTTGCCTCAGTTTCCTAATCTGTAAAATGAGCTGGAAAAGGAAATGACAAATCACTTCAGTATTTTTGCAAGAAAACCCCAACTGGGGCCACAAAGAATTGGGCATGACTAAAATGATTCAACAACGGCAGGCAGAGGGGAACCAGAAAAAGGAGAAACCCATAGCTGACTAAAAGAGCAAAATGCAGAAGCCAAAAGAAAGGGGGCCAGGTGGATGAACTGAGGACATATAGTGCAGGAAAAAAAAATGGAATTAGAGGGACATAGTTGATAATCTCATAGGCTATGAGAAGCTCATTAACAAATTCTTTGGAATTTTCTCCTTTTGTAATTTCCCAAAAAGTTTTTTATCTTTCTTTAAAATGCTTTTCACAAAATGTCTTTCATATTATTCAGCTGTTCATCAAAATATTTATCTTCTATCACTTCCCTTATCTGATGACCCACAAATATCCCCTCTTTGACTTTAACCTCACTAATTCTTAGAAATTAATTTTTCAAAGGAAGAAAATTTGCGGTTGTGTGCCATTGTCTCAACTTATTCTAGGTTTGAAACTGAAGGATCTTTCAGATCCTTTGATTAATTATCTACTAGAGACCTTTATTTTTTGTATCTTATTTCAACTTCATCTCCACTTACCTTACAATAATCTCTATTTTTCTTTTCAGATGATTTTTATACTTCCTTTTAATCTGTCTTAAATTTTTCTCTATGTCTTTTTAAGCTACTTTTCTGTTCTGTCACTACTATCAAACAAGTTAGACAGAAAAATATCTTTATATTACCCATTTAACCACTAATTTAATATCTCCTTTGACACCAAGTTCACTTACATGCTCCTCTATACAATGTTTTCCCAAGATGATTTATAGTTTTTGTCAGTAGATGATCTGAAAGACATTATTTCAAATCAGTATTTCCTTCTATTCAGGTTTTTATAGGTAGACTCTAAAAAAATTGATATAATGTGTCTTTCTAATTTCTTTCTGACCCAGCATATGTTCTTGAATGAAACTTACCTCTCTACTATTTTCTTCCTTGTATATTTTTTAAAGCCCAGTCACTCATTTTTTTCTTTTCTTGTGAGGAAAGTGGGTAAGGAAGAATATATGTCAATGGGTCTGATATTTTTCCTCCATTATATTTCATATCCATTGTCAACTGCCATCCCACCTAGTCCTCTCTATAATTTACATTGAACAAAACCCATGAATGCCTTTGATTCTTAGAAAAGATCCAGGGCACTTGCCATATAAAGTGCCTGTGTTGGAGAAACACTGGTCTTTATTACATCTATTCATTTACCATTGCAGAAGCTAAACCAAAACAGGGTGTTTGTTCTTTTAAAACCAATTTAATACAGTGAACATTCATTAGGCACCTACTATGCATAGGGTATATGGCAATCAATAAAAGCACACAAATCAGTAATGTGAAAGGATGTTAGAAAATCACTCTAATGGATTCCATTGATATTTTTTTCCAATTTGCCCAACTTCCTTGGATCCCATAGGAAGTAGTTTTCAGTTCTCTTACCAGCCCACACAACTGTTACCTGAGGAAATAAAGCCCTGGCTTTGTGATAGTTAGTATGACAAGCTACAAGAATCTATTAATTTTGCATTATCTTTTTCTCTAATAGAAAAATAAAAAAGAAGAAAAAAAGGCTTCTGAAGAATGAGATAATAGGATCCAAACTAAATGAAGTGATTTTTCGTCCTTCAGAAGTTCCAGGTGTGAATGCTGAGGGAGAAGGTGAATCTGGACTTGTTCTTAGAGAAGAAGCAAAGAAGAAGCCCAAAAGAACTCTAATCCCCTCAGATGTGGCCAAGGAAATGAATGGGGCCTTGGAGTCTGACAGTTTAAAGCCTGTGTAATAATGGTAGTCCAACTCTTGGTACTTATTAGTGATTGTATCATGATTGTCCCCATTAGTGAAACAATAAAGAGTAATATCTCTGCTGTTCACCAGACACAAAGGGGAAAAAAACACAATTTATATTGATAGGGTACATGTTACTTAATAATTCTATAGATTTGCACATGTGTAATATGCCAATTCGTAAGATTCATCAGAAACTGTGATGGATCTACCTTGGAATTTAACTTTTTTATACATATATACTTTTCTAAAATTCTGTGTTTGGAATTCCTAAGGAATTATCACATCTTAAAACAAGAAAACTATTGAAAGGAAATGTGTACTTTTAAGTGTTATGTTTATATATTTGTTTTAAATGAAGCTATGTTTACTTTGTAAATACAAACTAAAAACTGTAACATTCATTTGTTTTGGCTAACCTTGCAATAATGTAGACTAATTCAATTGAAAATGCTTCATATTCAAGTGTATGAAAGTTATATAGACATATAATGTCAAATGACATTGATTTTAACCTCAATATTTCTTTTATTGCATTATTACTTGTAAGAACATGGTTTCAGTAATACATCATTAAATATTTTATTTTGTTATTTATAAATTAAGTCATTTTTCTTTTGATACTTTTTTCCAGCAGATTTTTTTTCTTGAGAAAATGAGTTTGCCAGAAAAAAATTTTAACCTCAGTTCTCCCCAAAAAAGTACAAAAATAAATATAAAATTAGAAAAACTTATTTGGTTGACCAGACAATGGATTCCATAAAACAAAGAAGTGAGAAAAACTGTTCTTAGGCATTGAGGTGTAAAATTTGCCCAGACGTAAACCACTACATGCAGTATAATCTAGTAAACACATTTAGCTCTTATCCCTGCACATGTTTGGAAATCATGAAAGTGGGTAAACATGTCTCTGCTCTGCAGACTCTTTAAAAACAAGCTTTTTTTTTTTCTTCAGCACTGAGTAGCAGTGGCTACTTCTAAACCCCTCAGCTGTCAGAGCTGAAGCCTATTCTGGTTTGTGCAAAGATAGTATTATTCTCATTGTTACATATACACATTTCAAAAAAACTAGATCCATCCAGGCCCAAAGGCCTCTGATGCTAAGGCTCTCTTCTATATTTATGCTACCAACATACTAAATGTTTTAATAGAATTTTATATCCTGGAATTTCAGAGCAGTTTATGGTTTTTCTGATTTTTTTTTAAGTTAACATCAATTGTTGATTATTTAAAAACTTTAAAAAGAAGACAAGTGACATCAGTCACTTTACTAAAGGATCCCTGAGCATTTGCCAAGCTCTCAGGACTTTATGTACTCTACTTCTGCTGAAAAATACCATAAAATGCCATTCTGTATTATGGCTACTGAAGACAAATAACACTTGAGTTAAATGCCATGGAGAGTTGGTCCTAATCAAAGAGACAACTCCTCTTTTCATGCTACAGACGCAGACCCCAATTATGTTCAAGGCTCTGAAGCTGAATTAAACAGCTTTACTACACTTTCCAGAGACGGGAGTAGAAGTAACTGGGCCTTCTTAGGCACAAATCCAAATGATAATTAAGGGGAGAAATAAGATAAGAGAGTGCATTTGAAGTGCACTAAATATGGCACTAGAGATATTCTTAGCAAAAAACATTTTATAATTGTTTCATCTTCATTCTAAAAATGACTTTTATAGTATCTTTTGTTGGTTTGTTTATCGGCTTAGGAGGTAGGCCAATCTGTCCTGTCTCCTCCAAATTGTTGCTCCTCAAATCACTTTGTCCACAATTATTAAGCCTTATGATAAAGAATAGGATTCATTCAGTCCTGGAGTTTTCTAGGGAGGCAGCCAATATTGTTCATTTTAGTATCCTAATGTCCTAGAGTATGCCTACTTATCTGATCTTCATTTTCTCATCTATAAAATGAGCTTGGAATAAATTTCTTCCTATCTCTTGCTCTATGATCTATGAAGTTTGTATTGAATAGTTTTCCCCCTAAGATTCTTGTGAAAGAACAAAATCAAGTGTTTTTAAAAGATTGAAAAAAAAAAGACTTGTATTCAGAGAAACAGACATTGAGATCACAGAGATCCATCTTTTTAAAATAATACTAATAGGATAAATTTTAGAAATCATGTCCATCGATCCTTTTTGTCATTATGGCCATTATTTTCCACTTCCATCATCTTCTATAATTATTTAATTAATAATTAGACCAAGAATCTTGATCTTATTTTTTAATAATCTTGGAAAAAAATTAAATGCAGATACCCCATCTCCTAGGAAGTCAGTCTGCATTACTTTTTATATTGTACAAACAAATCTTGTCATTATATAACATTATTTGAGGTTTAAGGTTATTGGAGTATTAATGCTCAAAAATTAATTGAAAAAGATTCATAAGAAAGGAAGTTAAAGAATCATTTAGCAGGATTCTTCAGCCTGTGTACAGTATGTATATACTCATCATTTATTATAGATGTTTGATCTGATATGGTGTTTTTTAACTCATGGGAAAATCTTTAAACTCTCTAATTTTGGAGAGCCACATCTTTGATGATGATAACTACCTAGTTGGATCTTAGTGAAATGAAAACTTCCCTCCACATCTAAAACTGGGCAGTTTTATCTTCTTAAGAGTCTATGCACACTCCTGGTATAATAAAATTTTAGTGAACCCATTTCTTAGTGAAAAGAACTCCAAAATTTGTTTCCCTTTTCCCCCTACCTTTTTCAAAACATACTTCTCCCTTTCTAAGAAACATGAACCAATATTTACCTGACTTCCAAGTTAAACACCATAGAAAATAGATGCTATGCCTGAATAGCCCTGAAGATCACAGATATTTTATTTTTGTTATTGTTTAAGCTAATGGAAACAATGACAAAGAAATATTTTGAATAACATAGTTACATTTGCCTTTGACAGCATTGAGAGAGTAGAAATTTTAAAATTTGTATATGTGTATGTGTATGTGTGAAAAGACTATTTCGGGTACCTTGACTTTTAAACAGCAAATATTTCAATGAATTATCTGTATATGGAAGAAGGCTGAACATAGCTGTAAATTTCCTACACAGTTATTTTTGATATATTTCTGTCCCTTTATTTCTTCTAACTATATTAGCTTCAGAGAATGTTATTATCTGTGTTTGGGATTCTCTGGAGTTGTGGGAAAATAGCTAAAATAGAAGAGGGGAAAGTCTATTTTTTCATTCTTCTATAATTATTCCATATCTTTTGCCCCTCATGTTATTTTAAAGTACATCTAGGACATTTGTAGTCATGTTTGGTTCAAGAGGCAAAAAGGGACTAATCACAGTCAAATAAAGGATAATGGAAACACAAGGGAAAATGACAATCAGAAGTCTCTACTGGCTAGTGAACTAACTCTACCGATAGACCCAATTGTCTCCGAGAGAATTGAATGTCAGGATCATTTAGGGCTCACAATGGGCCGCCACTGCAAGAGCAGACAGCCCTGAGAAATAGCCAGCAAGAAAGCCATTCTTCAGAGACTCTGGATGCACACTTGATAATGAGGCACTTCATTCATCACATCTTTCTGCTCTAATTACTCAGGTGAATAGAAAATACTTCATGTTAAGGCGGGAAATGGGCCAAAGCAAAAACACTTGTTTTGTAAACACAAAGAATACTTTTATTCTAATGATTCTCTTCTGGCCTATTGCAAATATATATGTCATAAACTGTATTTTCAAAAGTACCTTCTCTTAATTTATTCTAAAAAGCCTTTAATAGATTGAAGCTTTAGACACCACTGATAGATTTTTTTCATCATCTTAAAACAGTTGGGGAATATAATTTTGCCTCAAAATTTCATAGTTTTTATTCCCAGCTTTGAACTTCAACAAAAGTGAGAACGCACCGTTTTTTTTGTATAATACATGTTATCTACAGCACTAATATATATATATATTACAGCACATGTAGCACCAGTAAAGTTAGTTACACATATAAAATTAGCTTCCTGCTAGTATTAAACTATTTTCCCCCTGGTCCTAATTATTTTGTTCTAGCATAATTAAAAGAATAGGATAGTAAAATAGTTTTGAATTTGGGGATGAGAGAATTCAATTCAAAATCTTACTCTAATACTAGCTACATGATTTTGGGCAAGTTACTTAACTCCCTTACATCTTCCATAAAATAAGGGAGATAAATTAGAGGATCTTAGAATCCATTTGAACTCTTAACCTAAGATGTTCTGGCTATGGTATTATTGAAATTTTTTTCCAGCATCAGCAAGCTTTTCAATAGTCAACACTTAAAGGATCTGAACTCATTCCCTAGGAGTTGAATTAGAGAAGTGTCACTTAAATATTTCAGGATAAATAAGAGTTAATTTAAAGATCTGTTAAATCACCATATAACACTAAAAGCTATGAAAGTTATTTTTGGAGTGTGTGGGGGATGTTTATATGTATGTGTGTGTTCAGAACTGGGTAGAAACTTATTGACCAAAAGTATTTCTTAAAATGATATTGTTTAAAATGAGCATGGTTTAAAATAAACATAATTTAAAAGTATAGTCAAATATTAAGAAGGAAAAATCAAGAAATTAAAGAAAATATCAATTTGTTGTCAGAACTAAAATGGGTAACTGAAGGTTGTGAAAAGTGGTTACAAAAGGAAGAAGGTTCCCTGGAGAAAAGTCTGAGAGCTTCAGTTCAGTTTTTCAGTATTTTGAGACCAAATTCAGTAAGGTTTTTTTTTTCATTTTCCATGTCCACAAGCTTTGTGATCTTGATGATTCCACATCTAATTGACTCATATAACAAACTTTTTAAAAATTCACATTTTATTTCAAATATGTGATGCTCAACCACAATACATACATATAAAATGTATTGTACATTATATATCTATATATATATGATTTTTTTGCCATTCCTGTCCATTCTGCAGAAGTTAATATTTGGTAGTTTCTGCAGATGGAAGCTTTAGCAACTCAAGATTTCCAGAGCAGTAAAAAAAATATCAGTAAAATCTATGCACTGAAAGAACATCAGATTCTTATTACATTTATCACATGCACAGGCAAAGAGTATAATAAACTAGTCTGTAGCAGCTGTAAATTTCTGAGGATTTATCTAACCACAAATACATTGAAATGGGGAAATGGGGTTATATTAAACTGCAAGATGCTTCTGGAGCTTTGCCATTCTTGCAACATCCTGTCATTAATTTATGATGACAGGTCTGGCAAACTGAAACCCCCAATACACTTGCGACAGACTGTTATGCTGTAGCTACTGTCGAGTTCTTCAGTCCCACAAAATTCAGGGGGATTTTTCCTAATATGAGGATTTGGTTTTTAAATTAAGGTACAAGACAACTAGTGACCATTAGTCCTCATGTTTCAGCTCATAAATAGTAAAATCCAAAATGTAGAAAAGATAGTAAACCAAGGTACTGAAGCAACCCTTTTCTCTTGGATGGACACTATGATCTTAAAAAATTTCCTGAAGATGGAGAGTCGTGGATGTGACCTATCACATGTTTGCAAAAAATCCCTGCTCCCTAAACCTCTCTCTTCCCTCCTTCTTTTGCTTTATGTACTGAAAATTTTAAAACAAATTATCAGTTGATCAGATATATAAACAAGTCCTTCCTCATCAATGTGTCTCAATCATTCAAAAATTAGGATTCCATGAATATGAAGTGCCCTTTACATGAGTTAGCATGGCATTGTAGACAGAATGAGAGATTTGTCAGTAAGAAAGACCTGAGTTCAAATTCTATCTTAAACATTAACTATGTGGCCATAGATAACTTGTATGATCTCTACAGCTCTATAAATTAATGATCGGTTACTACTATCTATATTGGTAAAGGGATATCCCATACCAATGAAATCGCAGATCCTTGATGTACTACTACTACTGTACAACATGCTGGAAAAAAAATAGAGAGAAAACATAAGCAAGAAACTAAGCTTCTGGAGGAGGGGGGAGTAATAAAATGAGTTCTCAAAAGAATAATACAAGTTAGAACAGAAATGTCTAAGAGATTAAGGGATTTTTGATATCAAATAATGAAGAGGTTACTTCCAGCTTGAGGGAAGTAGCATTGATTTGGATTGAAGGATTGGCAGAATGTCAACCAAAGGAATGGTAGAGTCATAGGTAGGAAATGAGAGGGTATTTTAGGCAAAAAGGATGGTATGCAGGAAATATACTGTACATCAATCTAGTGGAAACATAAAGTATTAAAGTGAGAGTAGGATGAGACTCAATTTAAATTGGAACCGGACTGTACGTTGATTTCAGTGTCAGATTTGTACATTATCCAAATAACTAAAGTTGAGCAAAAGTTAGAATGAATAGAACCTCAAGAGATACACAAGGGCCAAGAGATCAAATCTTCAAAGAATGGTTAATGTTAAAGAGGCAAGAGAAGCAAGTAGTTGTAGTATCATTAATAAATGGTGAGGGCGAGGTACTCTAATGTCACGAACCAAAAAAGAGAATGGCATGGATAAAGCAGTTGAGATTGGGAGCATACCCAATTAACCCCTACTACAACCTCAGAAATCCATTTAGAGTCTTGACTTTCTTTGGATATACTTTTAGCAATTGCATTAAACCAATAATAATTTTTAAAACCCTCAAAGACATCATTTCTCTATCATAATGAAAGGAAAATAAAAATAATACTTTATTCTAAATTAGTTCTTCCTGTTTGGTATTTTCCCAAGTACTTAAGAACTGGCCTAGATGATCTAAAACCCTTTCAAGCTCCAGATCTGATGAGTAACGTCACTCAAGAAAGAACTGATATACTCAAGATATGGAATTAGGAACCAGATTCTTCTTCCTGAATCCTATTCCCCAACCATTTGTTTCAGCCACATTCACACCTACTCCAACTGTTCAGTGAGCCCTAGAATTGTGCTGACATTTCATATTGACTTCACACATCTGACTTTACTCGAAGCATATCTGCAGGAACTAAAGTAGTCTTTAGAGAAAGATGATTGGAGATAGCTAGGTGGCTAGGTGGTGCAGCAGATAGCATACCAGCCCTGGAGTCAAGATCTGAGTTCAAATTCAGCTTCAGACACTTGACCCTTACTAGCAGTGTGAACCTGGGCAAGTCATTTAGCAAAAAAAGGAAATAAAGATTTTTTAAGTGATTGCAGGAAGCAAATTATAGGTGGCAAGGTGCAGTGGATAGCACATTGTACTTGAAGTCATTTTAAAAATTAGTTCAAATCCTGCCTCAGACACTTTTTAGCTATGTGACTCCTGAGCTAGACACTTCTCTCAATTTCCTTATTAGTAAGATGAAGGGCTTGGGGCTTTAGTGACTTGTAAATTTCCTTCTAATTCTATATCAATGTTGCTGTGAATTGTTTTGTCAAATGATTCCAAAACCTTAGCAAATGATAGATATGTATATATTTGACAATTTCATTTCAATTAAGTCATCTATAATATTATCAATGGTGGCCCTATCTTTATTGTTGTTGTTGTTTCCTTAAATGAAAAAGTTTGTGGAATCAGAGCATCAACCATTTTGTCCCATATCATGCATATGATAATTTTACTATCATGTTGACAAAAGCAAAATATTTTAGCTGAAAAAACTAGAAGTAGAATGGTGCAGTAGAAGGAACTCCTGCTCTGCAGTCAAAGATTGTTGTGAAGCAATTCTTCATCACCCTATTTGGGGTTTGCTTGGCAAACATACTAAAATGATTTGTCATTTCCTTCTCCAGCTCATTTTACAGATGACACAACTGAGTTAAATGACTGGTCCAGTCACATAGCTACTAAGTTTCTGAGGTCACATTTGAACTCAGGTCTTCCTGCCCCCAGGGCTAGCACTCTATTCCTATACTATCTAGCTGCAATCAAAGAAGCCATATTTAAAACTTTCCCTAACACTGCCAGCATAACTGTGGGCAAGTTGTTTAATGACTTTGGGACTCCATTTCTTCTGTAAAATGAAAGAACTAGATGGCCTCTGAGGTTCTCTCAAACTGTGGATTTACAATTCCATTTATTTTTATACAATAATACCTTATATTCTACAGTGCCTTTTAAAAGCACTTCCACATAAAATATCACATTTGATCCTCAGTGAATTGGCAGGTCAATAATAACTTAGTTGTGCTGATATCAAGGAATCAATCAAGTGTTTATTGAGTGCCTACTATGTGTCAAGCAATGTGATATACACTGGAGACACGAATACCAAAATGATACAAACTCTACCCTCAAGAAGTTTATATTCTATTAAGGGAATATAGCATATTCACAAATATAAATACAAAAATGCAGACCAAATACATGACAAATACACAGTGACTGGTAACAGGATGGGGGCGGCAGTAATGTTAAAAGCAGATCAGAAAAAGGATGTTAAAGAAGGTGGGACCTTGAAAGGTTGTAGGAGACAAAAGTGAAGAGTGGCAGAATTTCAGGAATAATAGACTAGACAGGAGATGGAAAGAAAAATCATGAAAGAAAAGCATTGTCTGGAGCTAGACTGTGAAGGCTTTTAAATACCAACAAAAGAGTTTGTATTTGGTTCAAAAGTCATTTTAGGACCACTTGAAACTTGTCAAGCAAGAGCATGATACAGTCTAAACTGAACTTAAGGAATATCGAACTGGCAGCTGTGCAAAAACAGGATGGACAGGGTAGAGTTTGAACTCAAGGGAACCTATTAGGATTCCAATAGACCACGAGAGTTCCTGAAATTCTGGAGTGACTTGAAAACCACGTGAGTGGAATGAAGGGAACAGATGCTGGAGATGCTGAGGAGATAAGTCAAGACTTTCACCAATGAAGACTATGAAAGTCAGAGATTAATTGTCATTGTCACAATATGAAGTAAGGCCAAGCTGGCATAAGAATTCTGGTTCAACTGCCAATCCTGTACTTTTTCTGAGATTCACTTCCTTCATAAATGGCATAATAAAACTAAAATATCCAGAATGTGCCTAAGGGATGCCTATAAAATAATGAGAGATCAGGGACTTAGTCTCTTTATAATTATGCTCCAGAGCCACCTATTAAAATATATATTTACTCATATTTATTACAGTTCAATATTTGAATTCCTAATAAAATATATGTAGTTGTTTTCATTACAGAATCTTAATATTTACCTACAGATTAAATATTTATTTTGAATAATAATTTGGCTTTGGGTCAAAATTAAGACCATACACAAATCTACAATCGGTATGATTTAAAGAGGCTCCCAGAGGGGATTTTTCCTAAGTCACAGTGAGAGTCAATAGACCCACAATTGGGAAATACTTTCCACATGTAGAGAAAGCATTTGTAAAGCTGCCTACATATTGTTCAAATAATCATATATGGCAAGTCTTTTACTGATAGGTAGTTAATTCTCATTTGGTAGAAAACGTCCATTTCCTATCTTAACCATTCAACCTTGAACTTTGAAGCACTATGGTCCATTTTGTGAATATGAACTTCTCTTAACAAATTAGAAATAATAAAGTCTGAATGTTCCCTAAAATGGAGAGCTAAAGTTTGTGGCACCATTACTCTGCTGAGTTCCATTAGTCACTCAAAGAGTATTTATTGAATACTTTTAAAGTTATTAGAATAATTCCTCTCAAGCTGTAGAATCTAAGTTCCTTAAGGATAGGGGACTTCTTTTTTTTTCTTTTTTCTTTTTAATTTTGTCTTTGTAACCCCTTCAGCTAATAGTGCTTAATATGTAGTAGAGACCCAATAAAAGCTTGTTGAATTTATTTGAATCTTTAAATTCTCACACAGTTGTCTCCTTTACTTTGTAAGATTATGGGAAAACCTAACAAAAATTATATTGGGTCAAAGATCACAGATATTCAACATGGGCAACCTCTGAGAGTACTGCTGCTCATGTCACTATGCCCCTTTTTTTCTTTTCTATTTTAAATTCTCTCCTTTTTCTCCTACTTTCTCATTGCTCTTTCATCCACTCTTTAATTCATTATTAATGTCCAATTTGTTGTTAGCTTCTAATGTAATTCAGTGTTGAAGGCATTAGTGACCAAAGTTACCCAAAAGCCCATATCTTTTTCATGTCTAATTCCATTGGAAGAATCTGTCTGAATCGAGAAATAGTGTGTGAAGGTAATTTGTGAACACACCTAACTTGTTTCCTTAAAGCATTCTAAATATTATGTTATTTATCCAAAACATTATACAAGAAGGTAGAGGCTAGTGTCTTTGATTGTCTTCAATTTTGTTATTTAAGAGGCAAATCCTCTCCCAGATTAACACAGATTTGCATAACATTTTGCATGTCCATTGATCTGAAGATAAACTCCATGAAAAGCCTTTCAAATATGTGTATATTTGAACATCAAGTTAACATGTAAATTTGATCTGCTGATCATTATTTTCCTTTTCAGTTTCCATAGTTTTCCAGGAAGATGGCAAGAGTTGAAATAATATCTCAAATGTTCCCTAATTCCCAAACCAAAAACTATCATAAATCAGTTGTTAAAATATGGGGGCATCTCATTTTAGAGATTGAGGAGACTTTATGTCACATATTTTCATGCTATTAAATAGTTCCAATCATTTTCATCACCTGCTATCTTTATCATCTAAAAATACTCTAAAAAGGTTTTGTCAGCTTCAAACAACTCTTTGTTCAACAAGCAAAATACAGCATACAGTCTGAGCAGTGTTTATGTGAAGTGTCTCAGAAACACCGGAAACCTCCAGGCCAGGAGTGTACCAAACCATTGGCAGAAGTGAATGAGTTGAGTTGAGAGATGTAGTTCTATTTCACTTGACAGGGGCTCAGCTCAGGAAAATTACCCTCATTTTCATGACATTTTGACTGCACTTAGATCTTTATATGGAGCTGTGAAGAGGCTTTACTTGCACATTTTTAGTCTTTTTTCCCCCATGATTCACTTTCAACTTTTTCCCTCATAATTCTTCCTGAGGATTAGAGTAATATCTCAGAGATGGTAAAATGTACTCTCACCCCATTGACTTCTTTTGAACTAAGGATATGATAGGGGCAACCTCAATATGATTCTGGCTGTATCTACATAGCATAAGGTGAATTGGAGTTTGGGCAATGATCCAGTTATTTTAATCACTATATCCAGATAAGCCATCTCATATCCAGGTCAATAAATAAATCCATTTAATCACCTATTCCTGCTGTCTACCTAGCTCATACTAATCAAAAAGTTGTCAGATTTCTGCTTTCTTTTGTGCTCTGTAGACACAGTCAAAACATGATGTTTCTCCTAAATGAGGTTTTTCTCTCCCTCCTAAGAGGCTGCAAGGGGGAGTGGGTAGGACATTGTCCTATGAGTTAAGAACTCCTGGCTTCAAATTTTTCTTCAGATCTTACTAAATTATTCAAGAATTCACTTAACCCCTCATTTTCCATTTTTGCATCTGTAAAAGGCTTCTCCCATCCCTAGAATATTCTCTCCTCTTAGACCATCAGCCTCCTTCGGCACCCAAGTGCTGCCTCTTATGAGGCCTTTCCTGATTCCTTCAGTTGTTAGTGGTCCCCCTCTCTTACCCCTCTACCATGGTAGCATTTTTGTTTTGCATATATTGTGTATTTGTTTATATTCATATCTGTTGTTTCTTAGAACATAAGCTCTTGGAGGGAAGAAATTATTTTATTTTTCTCCCAGTAAAAAGCAGCATGAGTAGCATATTAACCTTTATTAATGGTCTTCAGAAAGTATTCCTACTGAAATATGAATAGAATAAATGGTCTCTGAGATATCTCAATTTATTGAGATTCTTTGATAAAAATAAGGCCAAAGAACTAGAAATGAAGAAGGTGCCCATCAATTGTAGAATGGTTAAACAAATTATGTGAAATGGCTAGTTTCAGAGAAACCTGGAAAATTTTGTATAAAGTTAGAAGAAGAAAGAATAATTTCTACAATAACAAAAATGTTATTAAAATAAACAATTTTGCACAACTCAAGAACTGTGTTCAATTCAATGACTAACCATGATTCTAGAGGACTGATGATGTTACCTGAGAGAAGTGAATGATTCAAAAAGCAAAATAAAATACATTTTTTGATATAACATTGATGGAAATTTGCTTTGCTTAGCTATACAGGTTTGTTACAAGGACTTTCCTTTTTTTTCCCACCTCTAATATTGGAGAAGGAGCAGAGGAAGAGAACATAAGCATAGAGTAACAAAAAAGAAAGAATGTCTTTTTAAATGCATAGAAGAGAAAAGAAGGAACAATAGGAAGAATGACAAATAGGATACCTATGAAACTTACATGTCAAATTTACTATATGTAAAAAAAACCAAGTCATACATAATAGAAATCTGCAGTTTCACATACAATCCTCTTCTATATATACAGAAATGTCTAATTGGGAGTTTGTTGAGGCCAGAATAAAACAATGGAAGAAAAAAAAGTAATGAAATATCAGTGATTGCAGAGGGCTATTGAACTTAGTTCAATGGGGAATCCTTGTAAATTTTGAGCATAAGAGAGACTTGTTCAAATACATGTATAAAGAAGCAATATAATTATGATATAAAAATCTGATAGGTTTCAGGAGAATAAAGATAGAGAAACCAATTAGAAGAGAATTATAATAGAATAAACAAGTTTTAATAAAGCCATATGCTGTGGTGATTGCAGTGGAAGTGAAAATAGGAGACATTTGAGAGATACCGTGAAAATAATATTGACAAAATTTGGGAGTTAATTGGACTTGGGAAATAAAAGATGAAAGAATCAAAGAATGAGATTTCAGTCATGTGTGACTAAGTGAATGGTAATATGAATAACAAAAATAGTAAAGTAAGAGGATATCATGTTGGGAAGAAAAATAAGTTCAGTGTTCACTTGGGTCATATAGATGAAGGTAGTTAGTAGGCAACTGGAAGGGGCAGGTGTTATGGGTACAATGGAGAGAAGACTGGATTTGAATTCAGAGGACTCAGGTTTGAATCTCAACTCATTTGTATGACCAAGTTGAGTAAGTTATTTCACTTCTGGTCCTAAGTTCCAGCAGCTAGCTGACTTAGTAGAATGCCAGGCTTACAGTCATAAAGAGCTGCATTCAAACTAGCTTCAGATATTTTCTAGTTAAGTGATCCTAGCCAACTCACCTTTCTGTCTCAGTTTCCTCAACTGTAAAGATGCAGAGATGATAATAATAGTACCTACTTCACAAGTTTATTGTGAGAATCAAATAAGATAATATCAATGAAGCCCTTAACAATGACTGCCACATAGCTGATGTTTAATGGATATTCGCAACATCCGTCCCTCCTCCCAGCATGGTTTAAATGGTCTTACATTTTGAATCAGAGGACCCAAGTTCAAAAAGTTATTCTTCAACCTTAGCCATTTTACTTAAGCTTTTTCTACTACCACTTTCATTATTGTTTCATTTTTCAGTCATGTCCAATTCTCCCTGACCCCATTTAGGGTTTCTAAAGTAGTTTTCCATTTACAGATGAGGAAACTGAATTAAGTAGCATTAAGTGACTTGCCTAGAGTAACACAGCTAGGATCTAAGGACATGTTTGAACTCAGGAGGATGAGCTTTTTCAACTCCAAGCCTAGCATTCTATTTACTATTGCACCTAACTGCTCCTACCACACCATTACCTTCATTTTAAAGTTGAGAAAACTGAAGTTGCTAGGGTTAAAATAACTTTGCCAAGAGCATACAGACAGTAAGTAGTAGAGTCAGTATTTGAACTTTATTCTTCTAGGCTCCAAATCTATTGTTTTTTTACAAGACTGACCATCCTGGGGCTCAGAATAAAAGAACTAGAGATATAGATCTGGAGATCTTCTGACTAAAGCCAATAATGAAAACCTCCTACTTCCTAAGTTGGCTATCAGAAAGAGAATTTATCTGTAAGGACACAAATATAATCTGAGTTTTATTCTCTGGGAGAATGGAGAGTGGAGTTTTGTTGTTTTTAATATCTAAGCAATTTAATATCTGAGCATTCTTCCTTTGTTGGATTCTCCAGTAAAATTCAGCACTTTGCTTTAGTTCCAGGAACCCCAATAGAGCCAAAACTCTTCTACAACCTAAACTTCTGGACAGCCAGCACTATCCAGACTTAACAATGCCTTGGGGTTTCTCAGGGGCCAGTGACATATGACTTCCTCAGCTTTTTAAAAAGAACAGGGCAGATATAAGTTTCATCTGTACCTTTAAAACATCTCAAATCCAGGTGGTTGAGAGGACTCCCTGGGGCACCTAAGATTCAGGTGGGGCTGAGAAGTGTTTCAAGTTAAGCCTCCTTGTAATTCCCCTTTCCTCTTCCCTGCCCCCGCACTGGGGACCAGACTACATGGATCTGATTGGGAACCTAGGATCAGGTGTCAGTTCTTTGGTGTGATCAGTCAAGTGTGTGCTAATGCCCAGAATGCTTTGGCAGCTCTGGCAGGTGAAACCCAACTCAAGGGGCAGGGAGATGCTGATTACTTGGCCCTGTTCATCTCACAAAGACCATTTCCCCTGTATCCAAAAGGGTGGGAAGTGAAGGTTGCAAAGGTCTCTCCTGACCTACATAAACAAAATGAAAGTTACCTACCCGGAAGTTTTGGGGCTAATTCCCTGGAATTCAACCTGCTTAGCCAAGACTCCCAACACACTGCTTTTTGAAGGGCAAAATAGCTGACTTCATAGTCGGCTCTGATTCTGCTTTTCCTACCTCTACCTTAAAGTTGGGCGGAGGTAATGAGTTCCCTTGTTCCCTTCTATCTCAAGGTGTGTCAACATTTCCACAAGTTTTTTGTTTTTTTTTTTTTGGTAAGTGATTCATAAGGGTTAGCACAGAAATCATCTGGTTCCCATCCGGGCCAGGAAGGGAAAAAAAAGTAACAAAGTTGACAGGTAAGTAATGAATAGGAGTAGTAAACTAGCAGATAATTATTTTTTGATTTGGAGATCCAAATGTGCTCCAGGGACTTTTCTAGCTCTTGCTTTCTGATCCCATAACTTATAAATGTCTATAAGTAGGAAGTGTACATGCACTAAAGAGTAGAGTGAGGTTAAAAAAAAAAAAAAAAAAAAACAATGGATTTTTTTAAGCTTAAAAACAGAGTCCCTCTTGTGTT